>NC_067472.1:112754506-113054506 GCF_947179515.1 Apodemus sylvaticus
TAAAAAAGCAACTCAGGACAATGCTTCCAATCCTGGCAGGGTGCCTCTCCTGGTGACCCAAGCTCCCCTGCAGTCCTGCCAGCCAGGCTGTCTTTCCAGCAGAGATCCTGGCCACTAGTGCACTAGTGCAGTTCCCACAGATTTATCTTGCTTCCACCCAGCGCACACTCATTCCAATTATTCAGTAAAGCATGACTCTTAATCTTATATAGTTAACCAATTGTATTTATGTATATTAAACTCACAATTACATGATGCCAATTTACAATGATAAAAGTCTTATCCCAATTTTCTAACCTTTGGATAAATAGCTATCTCCTGTCATAGCTTCTTCCAACCTCCAGCACCTCCTTCTGCCCCTTAAGTCTGTCCGCCTCTGACCTCCCAACCCTTAGCTCCGCCTCCTCTTTCCTCTCCAATCTCAGGCCTCTCACTGTCTCAGTGTCATTGGAGAGGAAATATTTTGCAGCAGATAATGACAACTTTGTTGAATTAAAGCAAGAAAGATGTTAAAAATAGGACCTGTGTTAAAGAAAATTGGCCTTTTTGCAAGTCATTTGGTTCTTTCTGTGAGTAGATTTGGCTTTGAGCCTTTTGCTAGCTCTCAGGGATAATTTATCCTACTTGGTTGCTTCATTCATCCTCTAGCTGAGGTTTTATGCCTAGTCTTGTTGATTCCCCGAGATGCCAACATGTTTCTGAAGGGAAACAGATAAGGAACAGATCTGGGAGAGAGGGGAGGACGGAGTGGGGACTTGGAGGAATGAAAGGAGAGATATAATGTAGGAGAAACTGTCCCTCTTTCAGCAGCTATCAATTGCCAATAGCTCCTCAGCTACCTGTAGGACTTCAATGCCACCACCCCTCTCCAAGCTGAGACTGATCTGGCTTGATCTTGCCTAGCACTTGGCATGCTGCTAAAACCTATGTGAGTGCATATGAATAGTTGCCCTGTGATGTCAGGAGGACAATTGCCTTGTAATCCTCTACCACCTCTAACTCTTACACTCCTTTTGCATCCATTTCTACAAAGATCCCTGAGCCTTTAGAGGATGGAGTGTAATACAGAGATCCCATTTAGAATTGAAAGTTGCCCAATCACTCATTCTTAGCACCTTAACCAGGTGTGGTTCTCTGTGTTAGTCACCATATACTGCAAGAAGAAGAAGTTGTTTTTCAGATCAGGATTGAGAAATGTATTGTTAATAATAACAATATTAAATTAAGAGTTGGTTTAATAGTGTGTCCATTTAACAGATTGATAGTAGATTCTCCAACAGGGTCTGTGACCTATCTAGGCACTGGTTCTTGGCCTAATAGAAGAAAAAAGTACTCATGTTTTGAGTTCTTTTGTCTTTTGTCCAGTGAAACCTTTTTTTTTTTCTTAGATACATTCTTTATTTACATTTCAAGTGATTTCATTTTTCCTGGTCCCCCCTCCCCAAAAGTCCCATAAGCCCTCTTCCCTCCCCCTGTTCCCTAATCAACCCCCTCCAGTGGAACCTTTAAACTGAAAAGTCTTTAGGGTCAGTTTAGTGTTTAGTAGTGAAGCAATGACCTACCACAATTACTGCTCTTCATCTGACCCTCATCTTCTGTGATGATCAGTGGTCCTGAGTCTGCGAAGAAAGTCTCAAGTCTTGTGAATTGCCTTCTTGTTTCTTTTGGACACTGCCCTAACTGATTTTGTACTTTATACTGAATACTACACACTGGACAGGAGAAGGACACATATGAAAATAATCTTTCTGCCGGGCAGTGGTGACGCAGGCCTTTAATCCTAGCACTTGGGAGGCAGAGGCAGGCAAATTTCTGGGTTCAAGGCCAGCCTAGTCTACAGAGTAAGTTCCAGGACAGCCAGGGCTGCAGAGAAAACCTGTCTCGGAAAAAAAAAAAAGAAAAAAAAAGAAAATATATCTTTCTTGTCCATCAGTCTTCATGAAACCATGTTCATTATTTCCCAAATATAATGTTTCTATATTAGTTGATCCTCCCAGTATTTGTCTTAGATTTAGTAAAATAATTTCTTAAAATTGTTTGAGGTATAAAGTGCTTACATTTTTGTAACATAGCCCTGTCTTCATTGTCTTACAGTAATTTTTAAGCCATTCTACTCACTTATCCCCTCATTTGTGAATAAAAGGCTTAGTCCACTGAACAAAGATAATTCCAAATTGATTCATTGAACTAAATCCTTGAAGGTTTTTAGTGGATATTTGTTTGTCTGTCTGTCTGTTTATTGTTAGACAGGATCTCACTATACAACCTTGACTGGCTAGAAACTTACTATGTAGAACAGACTGACTCAGAGCTCATAACAATATGCCTGCTTCTGTCTCCTAAGTGCTAGGCTTAAAGACTTGTCACTCCATGTGTTACTAAGTTTCATCATTTATATTTCATAGTTTTTTCAATGCAGAGTCCTAATGCAATGAAGAACCAAGAACACATAAATATATATTTTACCTGAAATATTGATACTTAACAAAAATAGAAATTAGTCAGTAGGTGTCTAGCAAGAAGTAGCTATTCAGAGAAGCCTGTTAATAAAGTAAAAACAAGTATATCATTCAAAGTTTTCCTCATTAATACTTCACAGTTTAAGAGGGTATTTTGCAAGTATTTACAGTTTAATTTTTATGAGTATTAAAATAATATAATATATTGCTTTAATTCTTATACTTAAGAATATCTTAGTAATAACAAGTTCTGGAAATTAAAATAAGGAAAAATGTCCTCTTACCTACTCCTCGACATTTTCATTATACTGAGAATCTGACCCATTATTACTTTGAGGTTTGTCTCTTATTGAGAAACTTGAAGCATCTGATATAAGCACAGAGTCAGCCCAGAGACACCTCACATTAGCTATCTAGTTCTCCTTTAATGTGGGAAAGATAACTTTTGAAAATCAGATACCCAATGCTAAAATAAGGCCTGCAGCCCAGCACAGGTCACTCCTCATGTGTCTCTTGACAGTGTAGGGAATGATAACTTCTCTTCGGTCTGAGGTGACAAGACAGACTTCACAGAGTTGAGAGGTTTGGAGTGCTGCCTTAAGAAATCTCAGGATTGTTCCAGGAACAATATAACCTCATGTTTACATGGCCAATGTATTTATCAGAAGAATCAGACTATTGGAAGCAAACTTATTTTTTTCTAAAACATTGACTCAACTGAGTAGTAGCATGACTTTTGTGGTTAAAAACAAGTCATTGCATTTCCTACTTCCTTGTCAGTTGTATGCAGGTCCCTTAAATAATTTTGTATCTAAAAGGAAAATGACAGATCTTTGGCTAGTAACCTGACTACAAAGTTTATGGTGCTGTCATCGGGAATTTGGGTTATGGAAAAAAGGGAAATTGGGACTTAAGAAAAATATTGAGACAACTGAAGCAATAATTTGTATTTCCTTTTGAAAGTAAAACTTATGAAGTTTTTAGTTTTTGCTGTGTCAGAAAATGAACTCAGGGACCAATACACGTTAGTTGTCCAAATCTCAATTTTGCACTTAAATGAAGAAACAGAAAGTGAGCCTCCAAATTGGTTATTGGAATGAAAGTGGCAACTTAACTAATGTGTTTTATACATCTTCAAATTAACAGCTTATCATGATTTAAATTTTTATCATAGTGTTTATTTTATTTCAGACATCATTCAGTCAAAAAATGGATTTTTAAAATTAGATTTCCAGATATTATCCTCTTATTCATATACAGATACTAGCATCATAAGTCATGAATATAACACCTACTTTAATCTAATATTACTGTGCTATCAAGTACTAGTGGGTAATGACTGTGACTAATCAATAGTTCCCAAGTATTGGGAAAGAAAAAGAAAATCATGGTTAATTACTTCTTTTATATCATATTATCCAGGGATGTTTCACAGATGTCCTGAAAACCAAATTTAATAGACAATTTATTATTTAACTTCCTCTTGTAATGGAGTAGAGTGTCTAAATATCAAGGCTTTATAAAGGCATTTCTGAATGAGTGCTGTTCTAAACAGACAGAGATATGCAATAAAAACTTCCTAAAGACAGTTGAAAATTGAAAACTTGTATCTGCTATTCCAGTTATTTCATTGGAAAAACTAGGAAAATCTAGATGTAGTATATTTAATCAGACTTACACTTCAATTAAGTGTAAGTCTTAATTACTGAAAGGAAAAAAATAAATACTATGTAACCTTGAAAACAACATGTTACTGTAAAGTTTTTCATGATGTCCTCATGGCCACTTGAATTCTACAATGTATTTTCAAGGAAGATACTCTAAGCCACTCATTTCTCCTGGGATTTGATGCAGTTCTCACCATATAGTTTGTACTTCATAAACAAACACTATTTATTTATTTATTTATTTATTTATTTATTTATTTATTTAGGTTTTTTGGATTTGGTTTTTTCGAGACAGGGTTTCTCTGTATAGCTCTGGGTATCCTGGAACTCACTCTGTAGACCAGGCTGATCAAGACCAGGATTTCTTTTTTTTTTTTTTATTCGATATATCTTTTATTTACATTTCAAATGATTTCCCCTTTTCTGGTCCCACACTCCCCGAAAGTCACATAAGCCCCCTTCTCTCCCTCTGTTCTCCCACCCATCCTTTCCCACTTCCCTGTTCTGGTTTTGTCTTATACTGCTACACTGAGTCTTTCTAGAACTAGGGGCCACTCCTCCGTTCTTCTTGAACCTCATTTTATGTATGGATTATGTTTTGGGTATTCCAGTTTTCCAGGCTAATATCCACTTATTAGTGAATGCATACCATGATTGATCTTTTGAGACTGGGTTACCTCACTTAGTATGATGTTCTCCAGCTCCATCCATTTGCCTAAGAATTTCATGAATTCATTGTTTCTAATGGCTGAATAGTACTCCTTTGGGTAGATATACCACATTTTTTGCATCCATTCTTCTGTTGAGGGATACCTGGGTTCTAACCCTATTAAAAAAATAGGGTACAGAGTTAAACAAAGAATTCTCACCTGAAGAACTTCAAATGGCGGAGAAACATCTTAAAAAATGCTCAACTGCACTAGTCATCAGGGAAATGCAAATCAAACCAACCCTGAGATTTCACCTTACACCAGTCAGAATGGCTAAGATTAAAAACTCAGGAGACAGCAGGTGTTGGCGAGGATGTGGCGAAAGAGGAACACTCCTCCATTGCTGGTGGGGTTGCAAATTAGTACAACCACTCTGGAAATCAGTCTGCGGTTCCTCAGAAAACTGGGCATGTCACTTCCGAAAGATCCTGCTATACCACTCCTGGGCATATACCCAGAGGATTCCCCAGCATGTAATAAGGATTCATGTTCCACTATGTTCATAGAGCCCTATTTGTAATAGCCAGAAGCTGGAAAGATCCCAGGTATCCCTCAAAAGACCAGGATTTCTTGAACTCCGCCTGCCTTTGCCTCCCAGAATGTTGGGATTACAGGCGTGCGCCACCACCACCTGGCTACAATCTTTAGACAAAGCTCTCTGATAGAATCCTGTTTAAAAGGGTTCCTCTTCATTTTAAAACATTTATTTATTCACTTTACACCACATGCACTGCCCCTCATCCTGATCACCCCCTCCAACAATACTTTCCCCCTCCCCTTCTCCTCTGAGAGGTGTTTCCCCCTCCCTTGTATATTAAGTCTCTGTGGGGAGCATCCTCTCCCACTGAAGCCAGACAAGGCAGTCCAGCAGAGATATCTCTAGCTCCAATTGTTCAGAATCTACATGTTTAAGTTTTTCCTAATCTTCCTCAGTGTCTCTTTAAAAAACAGAGACCTGTACCCTAAATGTCTCCACTCTCTCAGGTACAGACACACCTTATCATCTTGTGTTTTGCTTCATTGTCCTTCACGGTCACTGCACTTTTTACAAATTGAAAGTCTGTGGAAACAATTCATTGGGCAAGTCTATTGCTAAGATTCTTCCAACAACCCTTTCTTATCTTGTGTTCCTCTGTTACATTTGATAATTCTCACAATAGCTCATACTTTTTCATTATTATTTTTCCCTGACATTGCTGTTGTAGTGATTTTAGTCACCATGAACATCCCAATAAATGGTTTCAGTAATAATAAATGTGTGTTATAGGTTGTTTCCCATATCCCAAGTTCTTTGGCCATCCCTTTTCCCTGGGCCAACACAATATTGAAATTATGACATTTAATAATCTTGATGTGAGGTGAATCATGGTATGCACTCACTAATAAGTGGTTATTAACCTAGAAAACTGGAATACCCAAAACATAATCCACACATCAAATGAGGTACAAGAAGAAAGGAGGAGTGGCCCCTGGTTCTGGAAAGACTCAGTGAAACAGTATTCAGCAAAACCAGAACGGGGAAGTGGGAATGGGTGGGTGGGAGGACAGGGGAAGAGAAGGGGGCTTACGGGACTTTCGGGGAGTGGGGGGCTAGAAAAGGGGAAATCATTTGAAATGTAAATAAATTATATCGAATAAAAAAATCAAAAAAAATAATAATCTTGATGTGATCTGGTGAATGATCTGGTGACATCTTTCATATTTTAAATAAAAAATAAAAGTGCATTAATATAATAAACAAGACTAGAAAATACCTCCATAAGATGAGCCTAAAAGCAGGCTTATAGGGCATTTTCTTAATTAGTAATTAATGGAGAAACCAGGGCATTGTGGGTGGTGCCAACAGTGGGTTTCAGGATGTTATAAAAAAGCATGTTGGGCAAACTACAGGAGAAAACCCTTTAAGGCCCCTGCATCAGCTCCTTTCTCAGGTTCCTACACTGTTTGAGTTCCTGTCCTGACTTCCTTTAATGATGAACAGTGCTGAGGAAGTATAAGTCAAATAAACCCTTTCCTCCCCAACTTACTTTAGTCATGATATTTTACCATAGATATATCAACCTTAACTCAGATAAGGCCAAAAGTTAAGCTCTTGTACTAAATGAGGAGCCAAGTTGACTGTAGAGTAAAAGTTCCCAGAAGAAAATTGAAAGTGCTACTTCAATGAATATGCAGCAATAAACAAGCAAAACAGCCTTATTTTTATATTATTTCTTTTATTTTTGAAATTATAATTACATAATCTTCCCCTTCCCATTTCTCCCTCCAAGTCCTCCCATATACCCCTTTGCTCTTTACAATTTCTGACCACTTTTATATGAAAAAAAATATTGTAGTGTTCTAGGCAGATAGTCAAATCCACTACAACATTCTCTACAGCAAGCACAACACCCAACTCAATGTTTAAGGACTGAAGAATGTGGGGAAGGAGGTGGGGAAGCTATACAAAAGGCTAAAACTCTTTTAAAATGTCATCTCAAAAATATAAAAGCAGCAAGTTTTTTTTGTAAAAACTATGGCGACTCATCTATGATGACCTGAAATTTGCTCTATATATCAGGCTGGTCTTGAACTCACAGAGAACTGCCTGGCTCTGCATCCTGAGTGCTGGGATTAAAGGCATGTGCCACTACCACCCAGATAACAGTTGCAGGAAATATTAAAAATGAACCAGCACATTCCCACACTTGTGCCTCTGTCCTGGAGGCCTGGTCAGCCATGTACCAATGTCTGGCCTGTTTTTATCTCATGGAGACTCTGACTCAGAACTCCACAATCTCTCCACCCACTTACTAGATTCCCACTGGTGGGTCATTACCACACCAACTCTGTGCTTCAAATCCCCCACAGCCTTTGTGGTTTCCTTCAGGCAAACCCACACTTTGCCACCATACCTTTCTTTCTTGAACCCAGACTAGCTGCCACAATGAAGGAAAACACAACACAAACTTAGCTCATAAAAGATGGTAACTCAATCGCTGGGCACAGCAACTAAAACCTTAATGTTGTTAATAAATCTAAATCCTCTGGTGACAGATCTGCCATTGAAATCAGGAGACATTCTTAGCTACATCTTGTCTTTATACTATCCCTGTCTAAAAGGCCCTAACTCTCTTCTTCCTCTCTTCCTCCATCCAACCCGGAAGTCTTGCCTACTTACCGAGTGATTGGTTCCTTTATAAATTAGGGGATTGGTTCATAAGAAGAAGTACATGACTCACTCCTTGTCTGCAGCCCCTCCCAGGAGATCGGAATTAGCATCAAATACAAACAGCACCAGACCCATCTACAAGAGCTAACCAATAAATTTTTAAATGTAGACAAATATTCATATGTTGGGAAAATATACCATCTAGGATATTTTGTCTAGGGAACTGGTCCAAAGCTTCAGTAAACACGTATTTGTTTGGGTTTTTTTGTTTGTGGTTTTTTTTTTTTTTTGGTTTTTTTTGTTTTTTAGTGTAATTGGTGACTTTGAGATGAAGCACATGGCTGTACACAATTTGGAAGATCCTAGGTCCCTTAAAAATTAAGAACAAGACAAAGGAAGTGAAAAGGGGGAGGAATAAATAACACTAAGGATATTTGAAAAATCATGGGGAATCATGTCATTTTATATTTACTTAAATATACACATGATGTTTTATATTTGTATATATTTAATGTTAAATAACTTGAGATGACAATGCAATCATTCAAAACCATAGACAACAATAACAAAAGAATCAAATGCTAAGCATGAGAAATCCCTTTTCAAGTTGTTGATCAGATAGGTCCAAGATCGAAAACAAAAAATATAGCCTATTGCAACTGTACTTCATTGCCTTCCAGAAAAGGGATATAAGACCTTATTGCTGAAGATACCATATACTTCAGACATAGAATTTGGAAGAATCAATCTGGATCTTCCTCACTGAAGAGTAGCTCTCACACTATCAGAAGGAGCCAAATAAAGTTACTAAGAGAGAAATCAATAATCCTATCTAGCCATGATACCTGTGAAAGACAATAATATCCAGATTGGCAAGACATTCTGCAAGGTGCAATAGTGGCACCTACATTCTGTGGGTAGCCAAAAGCCACCTACATGGTACTGGGGAATTCTTGTCTGGTAATATAAACTTAGCCAACAACCCATGACCAGTGAGGTTATAAAATCTAGAGGAGGAATCTACTATTGTCACTTTCATAAACCAGTATAATTTTAAACTGTATTTAAAATACTCACTTTTACAATCCAGAGATAAGCATAGTTCTCATCCTTATCAAGTAAGTTTCTTTTATAATCAGCAGAGATTGTTACAGACAGCCCACATTGCTCAAAATGTAGAGAACAAGTGGTAGTGAAACGCCTATCCTGAACTGATACATCTACAACACACCCCCTACATGTAAAGCTCAGTAAATTGGGAAAGAGGGAAGAAGACATGAAAAGATTGTAAGTCAGAGGACCAGACTGTCTCCAGACAGACCATGTATTCTAACAACAAAGGCAGTAAGTGGAGAAAGGTAGGGAAGAGGAATGTATCTGGAAGGAGTATGGGTGAGTATGATGAAAATGCATTGCATGGAATTCTCAAGGATGACCTCCACCTCTTATTTGAGGATAGAGTTTATAAGGATATAGTTACCATGGCTAAGTATTCCCCTGATAGAACAGGGTAAAATCAGTTGAAATTTTCTGAGATTCTTCATATAGAGATACCATTAATAACAACTGCAGTTTGCAAAAAGAGAAGATGATAAAAGCACTAAGAAGATCGGGCAGAGGCTGCGGTGATGGCGGCAGTGCAGCAGTGGCTGGTCCAGCTGAAGGGCCATCAGCAGTGGAACCAAGGCGACACAGGGTCCAGTTAGGCCCTGCGCCCACGACCACTGACCTTCTCTGGCCAGCTGGGCTGCAAGCAGCTGCAGATTTGCGGTTCCTTTTGCGGCACGGAAGCCACTTCAGAACTCGGCCTCACACCAGTCAGGAAAGGCTCACCTCCATCTTGGTTTCGGACTCCAGAGAGATCGGACAGACTGAGGTACACAAACATAACCCGAGGCCAACATCGCAGGGGTCTGAGCCCGACGAGCATTGGCCTGCACCCAGGCCCTGGGCTGTTCGGGGGGGCCATCGGGGTGCCAACCCAGCCAGGAGGTTTTTTTGCCCTGGCCAGTGCGCACGCCGCCATTTTGCCTACAGGACCCAGAGAGCTCAGGAGGACAGAGATGGCTAACAAGCAGAACCTGAGGCTAACAAAGCAGGGGTCTAGGCCCCAACAGGCCCTGGACTGACCCCAAGAACTGGGCGGCTTGGTGGGCCATCTGTGTGTCAACCCGCCCAGGAGGTTGTTAGCCCAGCAGACTCTCCCGGCGCTTTCAGGGAGCACAAGCACACACGCCCGCCATCCTGGTCACCTGGTGGACCCTGTTGACAGTCATAGCCTGAGGGGAACTTTGCTCGGACCTTGGCCTCCCAGGCTTTTGCATGGACCCAGGGCCTGGGCGGCCAGGCTAACCTTGTGTGCGCCAGCCCGGTTGGGGGATCAGCTGCCCAGCAGAGTGATCAGCACGCGGGTGAGGTCCCTGCAGCATACACCATCTGCGCTCCCTGGGGGTGCACACAGGCTCCATCTGGTTCACAGACACAATCTGGGGCAAAGCACACTACAGCTGCAAGGGCACCCAAGAACACATCAGCAGGCCAGCAGGAGAAGTCGGTGTGCTCCAGTGAATCCAGCAGGCCCCAGCAGGAGCCTTTGGGTGCCTGCTTTGGGATCTGAATGGCCAGGGCTACAGCGCTCTGTCTCCAGGAAGTGCAGGAGACCCGGTGTGCACCCAGAGGCAGTCTGGGAGCTCTCAGCTCGGCTTGCTCCTGCAGCCCAGAGCTTGGGTCCCAGTCCTGAGGCCTCTGGAGGGACCCCTCAGCTCAACTCTCTCTGGTTCTGGATCCAGATCAGCCTGGGCAGCAAAACCACATCTCCAGGTCCTGCAAGAGGCAAGAGGGGCTTCCGGGCGGCCAGCGGGGAGAAGTCGGTGTGCTCCGGTGAATCCAACGGGCCCCAGCGGAAGCCTTCAGGTGCCTGCTTTGGGATCTGAACGACCAGGGCCACAGTGCTCGGTCTCCAGGAAGTGCAGGAGACCCAGTGTGCACCCAGAAGCAGTCTAGGAGCTCGCAGCCCTTGCTCCTGCAGCCCAGAGCTTGGGTCCCAGTCCTGAGGCCTCTGGCTGGAGCCCTCAGCTCAACTCTCTCCGCTTCCCGATCCAGATCAGCCTGGGCAGCAACACCCAGGTCCTCTCCAGGTCCTGCAAGAGGCAGGAGGGGCTTCTCGGCGGCCAGCTGGGTGAAGTCTGTGTGCTCCAGTGAATCCAGCTGGCACCAGCGGGAGCCTTCGGGTGTCTGCTTCGGGATCTGAACAGCCTGGGCAACAGCACCCTGTCTCCAGGCAGTGCAGGAGGTAAGCTGTGCACCAGAGACCACCTGGGAAGGGGCAGCTTGCACTGGTGAGTCCAGCACTGACAAGACCAACTAACACCAGTGAGAACTAGATGGCAAAAGACAAACGCAGGAACATCACTAACAGAAATCAAGGCAATATGGCAACATCTGAACCCAATTCTCGTCTACCAGCATGTCCTGGATACCCCATCACACCAGTAAAACAAGATTTGGATTTAAAATCACTGGTCATGATGCTGGTACAGGAACACATGAAGGACATACTTGAAGAAATTCAGGAGAAAAGGGATCAAAAGTTAGATGCCCTTGCAAGGGAAACACAAAAATCATTGAAAGAATTCCAGGAGAATACAAAAGCTAATAATGAGGAAACACAAAAAACACTTAAAGAAATATAGGAGAACGTTGGTCAACAGGCTGAGGTCATGAAAGAGGAAACACAAAAATCTCTTAAAGAATTACAGGAAAGCACAAACAAGCAAGTGAAGGAGCTAAGCAAAACAATCCAGGATCTAAAGTCAGAAGTAGAAACAACTAAGAAAACTTAAAGGGAGACAACTTTGGAGATAGAAAGCCTTGGGAAGAAATCAGGGGACAGAGATGCAAATATCAAAAACAGAATACAAGAGACAGAAGAAAGAATCTCCGATGCTGAAGATTCCATAGAAACCATGGACTCAACAGTTAAAGAAAATGCAAAATGCAAAAAGCTTATAACACAAAATATCCAGGAAATCCAGGACGCAATGAGAAGACCAACCCTAAGGATTATAGGCATAGATGAGAGTGAAGATTTACAACTTAAAGGGCCAGCAATTATCTTCAATAAAATTATGGAAGAAAACTTCTCTAACCTAACGAGAGAAATGCCCATGAATATACCAGAAGCCTACAGAACTCCAAACAGACTGGACCAGAACAGAAATACTTCCCGTCACATAATAATCAAAACACCAAATGTTCTAAACAAAGAAAGAATATTAAAGGCAGTAAGAGAAAAAGGCCAAGTAACATAAAAAGGAAGACCTATCAGAATCACAGCAGACTTTTCACCTGAGACTATGAAGGCTAGAAGGTCCTGGGCAGATCTCATGCAGACTCTAAGAGAACACAAATGCCAGCCAAAACTACTATATCCAGCAAAACTCTCAATCACCGTAGATGGAGAAACTAAGATATTTCATGACAAAACCAAGTTTACCCAATATCTATCCACAAACCCAGCCCTACAAAGGATAATAGGAGGAAAACACCAATACAAGTAGGGAAACTTCACCGTGGAAAAAGCAAGATAGTAACCTTCCATCAAACCCAAAAGAAGTTAAGGAATCAAATTTAAAAAATAACGACAAAAATGATAGGTAGTAACAATCACTATTCCCTAATATCTCTTAACATCAATGGACTCAATGCCCTAATAAAAAGACATAGACTAACTGAATGGATACGTAAACAGGACCCTACGTTTTGCTGCTTACAAGAAACACACTTCAGGGTCAAAGACAAACACTACCTTAGAGTAAAAGGCTGGAAGACAATTTTACAAGCAAATGGTCTCAGGAAACAAGCTGGAGTAGCCATTTTAATATCAGATAAAATTGACTTTCAACCCAAAGTCATCAAAAGAGACTCTGAGGGACACTTCCTGATGATCAAAGGAAAAACACAACAAGAAGAACTCTCAATCCTGAACATCTATGCTCCAAAAGCAAGGGCACCCTCTTTCGTAAAAGAAACTTTATTGAAACTCAAAGCACACATTGCACCTAACACAATAATTGTGGGTGACTTCAACACTGCACTTTCCTCAATGGACCGATCAGGAAAACAAAAACTAAACAGAGACACAATGAAACTAATTGAAGCTTTGGACCAATTAGATTTAACAGATATATATAGAACATTCTATCCTAAAACAAAAGAATATACCTTTTTCTCAGCACCTCATGGTACCTTCTCCAAAATAGACCATATAATTGGTCACAAGACAGACCTCAACAAATATAAGAAGATAGAACTAATCCCATGCCTCCTATCAGATAACTATGGAGTAAAAGTAGTCTTCAATAGCAACAAAAACAACAGAAAACCCACATACACGTGGAAACTGAACAATATTCTACTCAATGATACCTTGGTCAAGGTAGAAACAAGGAAAGAAATTAAAGACTTTTTAGAACACAATGAAAATGAAGACACAACATAACCAAATCTATGGGACACAATGAAAGCAGTGCTAAGAGGAAAACTCATAGCCCTGAGTGCCTCCAAAAAGAAAATGGAGAGAGCATACATTACCAGCTTAATGACACACCTGAAAGCCCTGGAACAAAAAGAAGCTATTTCACCCAGGAGGAGTAGAAGGCAGGAAATCATCAAACTCAGGGCTGAAATCAATCAAGTAGAAACAAAGAGAACCATATAAAGAATGAACAAAACCAGGAGCTGGTTCTTTGAGAAAATCAACAAGATAGATAAACCCTTAGCCAGACTGACCAAAGGGCACAGAGAAAGTATCCAAATTAACAAACTTAGAAATGAAAAGGGAGATATAACAACGGAAACTGAGGAAATACAAAAAATCATTAGCTCCTACTACAAGAGCCTGTACTCAACACAACTGGAGAATCTGGAGGAAATGAACAATTACCTTGACAGATACCAAATACCAAAACAAAATCAGGACCAACTAGACCATCTAAACAGTCCCATAATGCCTAAAGAAATAGAAGGATTCATAGAAAGTCTTTCAACCAAAAAAAGCACAGGACCAGATGGTTTCAGAGCAGAATTCTATCAGACCTTCAAAGAAGAGTTAACACCAATACTCTTCAAACTATTCCACAAAATAGAAACAGAAGGAACACTACCCAATTCCTTCTACGAAGCCACAATTACGCTGATACCAAAACCACACAAAGATCCAACAAAGAAAGAGAACTTCAGACCAATATCCCTTGTGAACATCGATGCAAAGATACTCAATAAAATTCTTGCCAACCGAATCCAAGAACAAATCAAAACGATCATCCACCATGATCAAGTAGGCTTTATCCCGGGAATGCAGGGTTGGTTCAATATAGGGAAATCCATCAATGCAATCCACTACATAAACAAACTCAAAGAAAAAAACCACATGGTCATTTCTTTGGATGCTGAAAAAGCATTTGACAAAATTCAGCATCCTTTCATGCTTAAAGTCTTGGAGAGAACAGGAATTCAAGGTCCATACCTAAACATAGTAAAAGCAATATACAGCAAACCGGTAGCCAGCATCAAACTAAATGGAGAGAAACTTGAAGCAATCCCACTGAAATCAGGGACCAGACAAGGCTGCCCCCTTTCTCATCTTTTCAATATTGTACTTGAGGTACTAGCTCGGGCAATTCGACAACATAAGGAGGTCAAAGGGATACAAATCGGAAAGGAAGAAGTCAAACTATCATTATTTGCAGACGACATGATAGTCTACCTAAGTGACCCAAAAAACTCCACTAGAGAGCTCCTACAGCTGATAAACAACTTCAGCAAAGTGGCAGGTTATAAAATCAACTCAAGCAAATCAGTGGCCTTCCTATACTCAAAGGATAAGCAGGCTGAGAAAGAAATTAGGGAAATGACCCTCTTCACAATAGCCACAAACAGTATAAAGTATCTTGGGGTGACTCTTACCAAACATGCGAAAGATCTGTGTGACAAGAACTTCAAGACTCTGAAGAAGGAAATGGAAGAAGACCTCAAAAAATGGGAAAATCTCCCATGCTCATGGATCGGTAGAATCAATATAGTTAAAATGGACATTTTGCCAAAAGCAATATACAGATTCAATGCAATACCCATCAAAATCCCAACTCAATTCTTCACAGAGTTAGAAAGAGCAATTATGAAATTCATCTGGAACAACAAAAAACCCAGGATAGTTAAAACTATTCTCAGCAACAAAGAAAGTCTGGGGGAGTCAGTATCCCTGACCTCAAGCAATACTACAGAGCAATAGTGTTAAAAACTGCATGGTATTGGTACAGTGGCAGGCAGGAGGATCAATGGAACAGGATTGAAGATCCAGAAATGAACCCACACACCTATGGCCACTTGATCCTCGACAAAGAGGCTGAAAACATCCAATGGAAAAAAGATAGCCTTTTCAACAAATGGTGCTGATTCAACTGGAGGTCAGCATGCAGAAGAATGCGAATTGATCCTTCCTTGTCTCCTTGTACTAAGCTCAAATCCAAATGGATCAAGGACCTCCACATAAAGCCAGACACTCTGAAGCTAATAGAAAAGAAACTGGGGAAGACCCTTGAGGACATCGGTACAGGGAGAAAGTTTCTGAACAGAACACCAATAGCGTATGCTCTAAGAGCAAGAATTGACAAATGGGACCTCATAAAATTACAAAGATTCTGTAAGGCAAAAGACACCATCAAGAGGACAAATAGGTAACCAACAAATTGGGAAAGATCTTCACCAATCCTACATCAGATAGAGGGCTAATATCCAATATATATAAAGAACTCAAGAAGTTAGACTCCAGAAAACTAAACAACCCTATTAAAAAATGGGGTACAGAGTTAAACAAAGAATTCTCACCTGAAGAACTTCGGATGGAGGAGAAGCATCTTAAAAAATGCTCAACTTCATTAGTCATTAGGGAAATGCAAATCAAAACAACCCTGAGATTTCAGCTTACACCAGTCAGATGGCTAAGATTAAAAATTCAGGAGACAGCAGGTGTTGGAGAGGGTGTGGAGAAAGAGGAACACTCCTCCACTGCTGGTGGGGTTGCAAATTGGTACAACCACTCTGGAAAGCAGTCTGGCGGTTGTTCCGAAAACTGGGCACCTCACTTCCAGAAGATCCTGCTATACCACTCCAGGGCATATACCCAGAGGATTCCCCACCATGTAATAAGGATACATGCTCTACTATGTTCATAGCAGCTCTATTTATAATTGCCAGATGCTGGAAAGAACCCAGGTATCCCTCAACAGAAGAGTGGATGCAAAAAAGGTGGTATATCTACACAATGGAGTACTATTCAGCCATTAGAAACA
Organism: Apodemus sylvaticus; assembly: GCF_947179515.1. Lineage (NCBI taxonomy): Eukaryota > Metazoa > Chordata > Mammalia > Rodentia > Muridae > Apodemus > Apodemus sylvaticus. The sequence goes on from NC_067472.1 coordinate 112,770,845, forward strand.
ATGAATTCATGAAATTCTTAGGCAAATGGATGGAGCTAGAGAACATCATACTAAGTGAGGTAACCCAGACTCAAAAGGTGAATCATGGTATGCACTCACTAATAAGTGGATATTAACCTAGAAAACTGGAATACCCAAAACATAACCCACACATTAAATGAGGTACAAGAAGAAAGGAGGAGTGGCCCCTGGTTCTGGAAAGACTCAGTGATGCAGTATTCGGCAAAACCAGAACGGGGAAGTGGGAAGGGGTGGGTGGGAGGACAGGGGAAGAGAAGGGGGCTTACGGGACTTTCGGGGAGTGGGGGCTAGAAAAGGGGAAATCATTTGAAATGTAAATAAATTATATCGAATAAAAAAAATTTTTAAAAAATGCTCAACTTCATTAGTCAGTAGGGAAATGCAAATCAAAACAACCCTGAGATTTCACCTTACACCAGTCAGAATGGCTAAGATTAAAAATTCAGGAGACAGCAGGTGTTGGAGAGGGTGTGGAGAAAGAGGAACACTCCTCCATTGCTGGTGGGGTTGCAAATTGGTACAACCACTCTGGAAATCAGTCTGGCGGTTCTTCTGAAAACTGGGCACCTCACTTCCAGAAGATCCTGCTATACCACTCTTGGGCATATACCCAGAGGATTCCCCACCATGTAATAAGGATACATGCTCTACTATGTTCATAGCAGCCCTATTTATAATTGCCAGATGCTGGAAAGAACCCAGGTATCCCTCAACAGAAGAGTGGATGCAAAAAATGTGGTATATCTACACAATGGAGTACTATTCAGCCATTAGAAACAATGAATTCATGAAATTCTTAGGCAAATGGATGGAGCTAGAGAACATCATACTAAGTGAGGTAACCCAGACTCAAAAGGTGAATCATGGTATGCACTCACTAATAAGTGGATATTAACCTAGAAAACTGGAATACCCAAAACATAACCCACACATCAAAGGAGGTACAAGAAGAAAGGAGGAGTGGCCCTTTGTTCTGGAAAGACTCAGTGAAGCAGTAATCAGCAAAACCAGAACGGAGATGTGGGAAGGGGTGGGTGGGAGGACAGGGGAAGAGAAAGGAGCTTATGGGACTTTCGGGGAGTGGGGGGCTAGAAAAGGGGAAATCATTTGAAATGTAAATAAAAAATTATATCGAATAAAAAAAAAAAAAGGAAAGTGAGGGGAGGAAGTGAGATCTCTCCCCATTCCTGTCGATCTGAGAAATTTGATGTTGGAGTAATGAGAAATGAGCTAGAAATCATTCTGAGATGAAAAGTACTTTCTAGAGAATGAGGGCAAGACAGAATGTGTATAAGGGGCTTGGAGATTAGTGTGATCTGAATATGTTTAGCCAGGGAGTGGCACTACCCAGGGTTAGGAGGTGTGGCCTTGTTGGAGTAGGTATGTCACTGTGGGGGTAGGCTTTGAGATCCTAGCCACATGGGAGACAGTCTTCTCCTGGCTGCCTTTCCATCAAGATGTAGACCTCTCAGCTCCTCCTGCCCATGTCTGCCAGGACCCTGTCATGTGTCTTGATGATAATGGACTGAACCTCTGAACCTGTAAGCCAGCCACAATTAAATGCTGTTCTTTATAAGAAAAAAAAGAAGCACTAAGAAATATTTGGAGAGCTAGAGATGGCCCAATGGTTAAGAGTATATACTGTTTATGTAGAGGACTTGTTTTTGCTTTGCAGCACCCATGTCCCATGTCAGGACAATCATACCCTGCGAAAACTCCAGCTCCAAGAATGCAAAGCCCTCTTCTGGTCCCTGTAGGTACTGAATTCATGTGCAGACCCACATGCAAACATACTTACATACACAAATTTTAAATTTTTTTCTATACAAAAAAGTGAAAAAAGTTGATTCCAGCCATCAAGTGCACCTTTGATGAATGCAAAGAAAGTGACTTCAAATGTGGTTTAAAAATAGAAAAAACATGAAAATGGTACCTGAAGGTGTAGATGAATTGCCACAATGTCATAGGGTTTTAACAAATGAGGAGCTGCGTCGTATAAATGGACAGAGAAAGTAGCAATTTAGATAGACTCTACTTCTTTTGAGAGTAGAGTGAAACTGTTGAAATGACAACAAAAGGCAGACCATTGCCTAGACTTTCAATAAAACAGGAGCCTAATTTGAGAGAATTGACTATAATTTTACAGAAGAGTTCTGCTATGGTAAATGCTATCTATGATCACCTCATGCTGCATAGAATTCTTTCATGAGAGAATCTGTCCATTGATGTAGCAAATTCTGCTGTTAGTTTTTCTAAGAAAGTGGCATAGCTACTCCACTTATTAGCATTCATACTTTAATCAATCAGCAGCCAACAACATTGAGGCAAGAGCCTCTGTCAGCAGAGAATACATTGTAAAGGCTTGGATTGTGGTTACCATTTTTTAGTAATAAAGTCATTTTAATTAATTCATGTACTTTAGCCAAATGTGTTATCTGCCAGCCCATTGACTATTAGGGTTGATTCAACTGATCTGAAATGGGTATCTCCTTCTTTGTGTGGTAGTTTAAGTTAGGAATATCCTCCAAAAGCTCAGATATTTGAATTTATAGTCTCTAGTTAGAGACACGGTTAGGGGAGGGTGGCTATATTTGTTATGTGAAGTAAAGACTGAGTGGGAGAACTATATAATTAAGGGCAGACACTGAGAGTCTATAACCTCACTGTACATTTCAGTTCTATGCTTTGTGTTTGCACTTGAAGATGCAAGCTCCCAGCTTCCGGATCCTGTTGCCATGCCTACTACTTGTCGCCATGCCTTCCCACCATAATAGCAATGGATTTGTCCTTTTGGAACTGTAAACCCAAATGAACTCTTTCTTCCATGCATTGCTTTTGCTCTTGTTAATGCAGGAACAGAAAAAATAACTAATACTCCCTCACTATTCTGTATACATACCTCCCACAGTACTCAGTCAAGGAGACCTCTCTAATAGTTGAAAACTTTTCTTTGGTCAAGGATATATGAGTAACTCTATTCCCCTGTTAGAATTCTAAAATAATCTCTCCCGGTATATACAAATGCAGATACATCATTGCTCAAGATAATGAAAATAAGTGATGGATGAGAACTCAATTCTGTCATATAGACGACTCAAGTTGTAATCTTCCCTCCTGGCTAGCTTTCAAAATGCCCAAAGGTGCCATGCAGACTACAGGGGAAGAAAAGACATCAAAGGTTTTACCAAACAATAAGCTCCATAAACTACAACATCAATAGGCCAGAAAAGATGTGTTCACATGTGCAATGGTAGCATTGCTGCTGTATAGGCTAACCAATCGCTTTCTGATTGAATTTAAGGCCTCTACCAAAACAGCGATATCATGTTTGTTGCGATAAAACTAGCACAAAACTCATGCCTCTAGAATTCATAAACCCTACACAGGAAATTGCTACTAATAATTAGCTAAATAGCCACAATATCATATGTCATATTACATTTTAAATATCTATATTAAATATTTAGACAGAGGTTCCTCCTAATCATAATCAGAGATATTTCTATTGCTTCCCTAACTAATGTATCCCTCACCTGGCACTGGAATTTTTATTCAGTATCTTGACACTTTTAGGAACAGAATTACCTAACTGTACTGGGTATTTCCCCTCAATGCTTTTTCTTCTATTTATTTCTTTTTTATTGGTGGACATGGATTGATGCATGCCATAGCATATCCGTTGAAGTCAGAGTCAAACATACAACTCCAAAGAGTCAAAGCTGAGCTCTGCATGAGAGAAAGAATGAATAGTCTGTCTTTCTATGGCTGGTTTACCTCACTTTGTATATTTATCCATTTACCTACAAATTTCATAGCTCTGTCTTACTTTACTACTGAATATAGTTCCATTGTATATATTTACCATAGTTTACTTTCATGTTCTTCAACTAATAAATATCCACATTGCTTCCTTAGATGTAGTGGGAAGGCTGTAGTAAACACTAATATGAAAGTTTCTCTATAATAGGATGCAGATTTATTTGGGTCTAGGCCCAGAAGTCGTGCACCTGGGTTATAAGACAATTTTATTCTTAATGTTATTGAGGCCCCTCCAGACTGATTTCCAAAGCCACCATGCTTGTTTATACTTCCACTAATAATGTAAAAAAGTAGCCAGCCCCTGTTACCTCAACCAGGTTAATTTCTTTGTTGTATCATTGTTTTGACACTCTTACGATACCAGCATGTACTATGACTCTTCAAAAGTGGCAGAAGCCCAGCAAGCATGCACATCATTTGAGCAGATTTCCTGGAATAAGTGTCCCCTGGAAAAGTATTTAGAAAACATTGTTCCAAAATGTTATTTATTTGTTGAACTGTTCATTTCATCAGCAACACAGCCTGGAAGAAAGTCTAGAGTATGGAAATACCCTATGTCTCAGAATTGGATATTCTATTTCAGTTCAATCAAGGGTGTCTTTTGCATCACCTCCAACAAAAGAAAGTGAATTTCCACAGGCAGGCGTAAAATTCTTTTGGTGTCTTCCTGCTTTTACTTTTGGAGCTGTTTTTATCAAGGTAAGGTACTAATCATTTAATAAGGTTAGAAGTACATAAATATAGAAAGAATACTAAGTATGAAATGAAGGCTCCTGTACTGCTGCTCCCCTAACTGTGATTCTGGTCAGTTCATTCCATCTTCCTGACCTATGTGCTCATGTTATGCTAAGGAATACAAAGAAGCTGGTCTTAACATTCCATCTAATGACAATCTGCCTAGTTGCTGTCTCCACGGGTTCTTAGATCTATTGTTTAGCAGAGTCTCCTGTAAGAAAGTTCTTTCAGTGTGTCAACTCAGACAGTGTTAAGATTGACAACTGATGCCTAGGCTTATATTGTATTATATTTACATGTTACCCATTGGAAACTAAGTTATTTTATTCTTAGGAGAGCTATCAATCTGAGACAGGGATTTTTTTTTTTTTTTAACAAATGAGGATACCATGGTTTTTTTTTAACAAATGAGGAAACCAGGTATTTGCCCAAAGTTACTCAGCTGTTAAATGGAGCCAAGTTTAAACTCTATGGCCTTCTGAATTAAGAGTTCTATGTGGAGATGAAGGGGTTTTCAGCCCCATGGGAGGAACAATATGAACGAACCAGTACCCTCAGAGCTCCCAGGGACTAAACCACCAACCAAAGAGTACACATGGAAAAACTTATGGCTCCAGTCACATATGTAGGAGAAGATGGCTTTGCCAGGAATCAATGGGATGAGAGGCCCTTGGTCCTGTGAAGGCTGGATGCCCCAGTGTAGGGGAATGTCAGGACAGGGAAACAGGAGTGGGTGAGTTGGTGAGCCGGGGAAGGGGGCATGGGATAGGGGATTTTCAGAGGGGAAATCAGAAAAGGGGATAACATTTGATATGTAAATAAAGAAAATATCTAATAAAAAAGAGTCCTATGTATTCAGAAACAAAAAGTATCATTGCCATCCTGAGACCACAGTAAGAATAATTTTGCTGCATTCTCCTTTGCTGACAGGCAATCACTCTAGGGAGAGTGGTACTCATTATTTTTCTGTGGAGAAAACACAATGTTAACTCAGACAACATAATAATTTTATGGTTTGAATGAAAAAAAATTTGCTCCTGTCAAAATCAATTTATATCATGAGGCTAAATAAAAATTTCATGTTCTGGGTGAAGGAAAACTAGAGAGAAAATGTCCTGAGTGGATGAGCTTAAATTATGTCCCATTTCTATGAGTTCATTTCCCAGAGAGAATCTCATCAGACTTTTTAATTAAGAGCAAATTGTTCATCTAGGCTCAGTAATTTGCCACTGACCTCTTCTTAATGCTTCCTTCTGAGGTGGCAGAAATGACAATAGGGCTTTCAAATTAAAAACATCAAGCTCTCTGAGACAGGGAGTCCTCCAGTCTAAGAGAGTCAGGAAAAGGAGGTGAATTGAAGAAGTAACGGCATTTCTGTCTTATGCCTCCCCTAAAATGTAGGGTCTGGGATGCTTAAGAGGCTGCATAACATAGATTAGTTACATATGTAAATATTTATATGCAATATATATGTGTCCTTACATAAAATTTTGTGAAAATGCAAACATTCAGAAGGGTACCTTCAGTGTCAGGGAGTGGCTTCATGAAGGAAGGCTTAATGCAGAATGATACGGATCTAGATTCTGCTGAGGACAAGACAACCACTGGGGTCAATTTCAAGAAAGTTATAGGGGATGGGATTTGGCATTTAAAGGAGTGTTTTGTTGGAAAGACTCTAGAATGACGTGAAAGTGAAAGGGGGGGAACAAAATCCTGAATAAGAAATGACTTCTGACACCAATGCAGTGGTAATAGGTTTGCTAGAAGTAAAGAATTCAGAAAAAAAAAAGGTTACTTCCATAACAATCACTTTCTCTATGATTGCTGTTTTACATCTTTGCTGAAACTGCAGCAAAATTATTATTTCCACGCCTATACAACAGCCACTACCTAATCATTACTTACTAGGAAACAGGAAATGTGTAATTATACCTATACTTTTTCTTAACTAATTATTTCTATAATTTAAGCATTGCTAGCTATGGTAGAGAATATTTAGTGAAATATAGGAATGTGATCTTGTCATTGAGTAAGGAAAAATGGGAACCAGTATAATTGGCAAGACAAACTCTACTATGACTTACAAGCTAAGACATAATGTACAGCATGAATTCCCTGAACTAATATTTTAGCATCAACGCATTCAGATTCAAATCTCCCAAGGCAAGAATACATGCTGTGTTGATAGTGAATCTCTGGGCTTATATATTCTAGAAGTAAAGCCCTTAAGACTTCCAGAAACTCACCTAATTTGCAAAGTCTAACTTTACCTGGAATATACTTGTTAAATTACATCCTATTGACTGCATCTCTCTCTCTCTCTCTCTCTCTCTCTCTCTCTCTCTCTCTCTCTCTCTCTCTCTCTCTCTCTCTCTCTCTGTGTGTGTGTGTGTGGGGGGGGTAAGGGGCTGTGTGTTTCTTCTAGCATCCCTGAAAAAAACAGAAACAGTATTTGTTTGGTAGATGATTGAACTGAGGCTCAGAGATCCTTGGCAAACTCTTGCTTTTCTCACAATTAGAATCTGTGTCAGTCTCCATCCCCTGACCTGAAAGAAGATATACCTGTCAGTTTGGGACCCTTTTAGCTATTTCCCTAAAAATATTTAGAAAGATGTCAGATCCAATGATAACCTTTTTAATATGACTTATATTAAATCTTGAAAGTAGGAAAATTCAGTAACCTGAAGAATTTTAATCTTCAATCTATTTAAATTCTTGTAACAAAATATACTACAAAAATGTTATTTTGCAAAACTGCAGCAACTTATAAGGAGACGATTTCTGGATACCAAGACCGCACATGTGGAAGAAGTGAAAACTGCAAATGGGCGACCATAGAAGGCTGTATTCGCATTTACTGGCCTAGTACCTCAGTGGTAGAAAAGTTTAATATATCACCCAATTAATATAAAATGCAGTTTACTTCCAGAGCATGGTGTTCCCACTACAGCATCAAAGGTGGTAGATATTGTGAAGGTGCTGTTTTGTCAGCTGGAATAGCACCTTTAATAAACACTTCTGTGGAATAGTAAATGTGTAATCTGCTACTGTATTGTTCACATGCTCCTCACCTAACCTGCCAACTTCCTGTAGTTAAACAAATCCCTGCTGCAAGTCAGCCTCTAGAACTAACTACTTTAGGATAGCTTGCGTTCCATTTGCAAAGCTGCTTCTCTAGCCCACAACCTGCAGAAGGAAAGAAATCTGCCTAACTATGTGACTAAACCTAAAATGTTCATCCCACCAATGAACATTATTCTTTGGGACCATGTAACTCTTTTTCTCTCCCTAGAAGGTGAATAAGAAGCTGAAGAAGTGACCCTGCAGTGATTCTCTGAATCTCCTATGGTCTCTGGAGTGTGAATTTGCCATTCTAGCTGTTGCTGTGGCTTCTATCTGCCATATCTGAGACTGTTTGGCATCCTTATTTGCCTATTTCTGTACATGTTCAAGACTCATCATCTAACAGTTCTTTCATTCTGCCTTCTAAGATACAATAGAAAATGAGATCATGTTGATTTTTTTAAGAAAATCTAAGATTCTTTTAAGAAAAAAGCATTTTAAGTTTTAACATCTCCTAAGCTCTGGTCGTTCTTACCTGGAGAAACCTTTATATAGCCTTCTGTAGCCTTACCATCAAGAGTCCCTTCTGAATATGGTGAAGTGTTTGCCTCTGTTCTCCAGTTTCAATTTTGCATAAGCTACCCTTACTGTCCAGACTGCCCTCTCCAGATCCCTTGAAGTCTGTAATCCCCATAATAATGGAAGCAAGCACTGAGCAATTTAATCCAAAAATATTAATTCTTCACAGAGAAAATGAATCTATTATGCTGGGCAGAAGCTGAGTCTGGCTAGGCCATGATTTGGTGATTTTGAAGAATGCCTTATTAAATAGAAAATGGAGGAACTGGAGTTAGTATGCTATAAGCATAAATGGTGAAACAAATTATCTTTAAGGAATATTCAACAAACGTGGGTGAACTTTTACTGTGTACAAGGTATTATGCCTCAGAGAGTGTGAGTCCTAGGAAAGGAAGCATAATAAGTGCATTCAAATGAAAATATGATGAATTCTCTCAATACAGAATTGCCTCTGGCACAAAAAATTTAGCACTCAGTGTATGCTGAGATGGTCCTTAAGTTAAATTCACAGAATTTTCTTTTCTATTACACTCTACTTTCCAAAAATAAAAACTGAGTGGGTAAAATGTAGATAAATACATAAAAAGCAGAAACATCTCATTTTTCCTTGTGATTGGTGTATGAATTGTATGCACAAGCTTACACCATTGGTTCTCAAAATGCACTAAATGAGATCACCTCATACAGTTTACTTATCCTAATTTTCCAATTACAGTGCTTCAGTGGATTGTCCTAGGCCTCTACAAATATATTAAGTAGGAAGACTCAGGGGTAAATGAAGAAAAAGGACAGGAAGTTGGAGACATGAAAAAGGACATTTAAAAAAGAGAACATAATGGGAGTTGGAAGAGAAAAATGGGAAGTTAGATATAATCATATTTCATTGTATGCATATGTGAAAAGTAAGTCATTCTCATTATAAACCAGAGAACCATATACCCATGAAGAAAACCTGACTTAGCAAATTGTATTTATATATTTGTACATGTGTGGGAAAATTTAAAATAGCTTAACTTTAGTAAAACATGCATTATCAATCAGATCAAATATTGTGGTATTTTGAATATGCTTGTCTCAGAGGGTGACACTATTTGGAGGTTTTGCCTTGTTGGAGGAAGTGCATTGCTATGAGCATGGATTTTAAGATCCTCATCCTAATTTCCTGGAAGACAGCTTTCAGGTGAAGATGTAGAACTCTCAGTTCCTCCTGCACCATGCCTGCCTGGATGCTGCCATGCTCACACATTAGTGTTAATGGACTGAACCTCTGCATCTGTAAGTCAGCCCCAATTAAATGTTGTCCTTATAAGAGTTACCTTGGTTATGATTGTCTAATTGCATAACCATATATGGTTATTGCATAACCAAATAACACTATTCCCGCAAGAAGAATAGAAGACAGTAAACCATCAAACTCAGGGCTGAAATCAATCAAGTCAGAACAAAGAGAACCATAAAAATAATCAACAAACCAGGAGCTGGTTCTTCGAGAAAATCAACAAGATAGATGAATCCTTAGCCAGATTAATCAGAGAGCACTGAGACAGTATCCAAATTAATAAAATTAGAAAGGAAAAGGGAGATATAACAACAGAAACAGAAATTCAAAAAATCATCAGATCCTACTACAAAAGCCAATGCTCAACACAAGTAGAGAATCGGGAAGAACTGGACAATTTCCTAAACAGATACCAAATACCAAAAATAAATCAGGATCAAATAGGCCATCAAAACAGTCCCATAACCCCTAAAGAAATAGAAGTGGTCACTGAAAGTCTTCCAACCAAAAAAAGGAAAGGACCAGAATTCTATCAGACCTTCAAAAGAGACCTAACACCAATACTCTTCAAACTATTCCACAAAATAGAAACAGAAGGAATACTACCCAACTCATTCTATGAAGCCACAATTACACTGATACCAAAACCACACAACAAAGAAAGAGAAGTTCAGACCAATTTCCCTTATGAATATCAATGCAAAAATACTCAAAAAAATTATTGCCAACTGAATCCAAGAACACATCAAAGCAATCATTCACCATGATCAAGTAGGCTTCATCCCAGGGATGCAGGGATGGTTCAATATAAGGAAATCCATCAATGCAATCCACTATGTAAACAAACTCAAAGAAAAAAAGCCACAGGGTTAGATGTTCGAAAAGCATTTGACAAAATTCAGCATTCTTTTATGCTAAAAGTCTTGGAAAGAACAGGAATTCAAGGCCCATACCTAAACATACTAAAAGCAATATACAGCAAACCAGTAGCCAACATCAAACTAAATGGAGAGGAACTTGAAGCAATCCCACTAAAATCAGGGACTAGACAAGGCTGCCCCCTCTCTCCATATCTTTTCAATATAGTACTTGAGGTTCTACCTAGAGCAATTAGACAATATAAGGAGGTCAAAGGGATACAAATTGGAAAGGAAGAAGTCAAACTATCACTATTTGCAGATGATATGATAGTATACTGAAGTGATCCAAAAAACTCCACCTGAGAATTCCTACAGCTGATAAACAACTTCAGCAAAGTGGCTGGTTATAAAATCAACTTCAAGCAAATCAGTAGCCTTCCTATATTCAAAGGATAAGCAGGCTGAGAAAGAAATTAGGGAAATGACCCCCTTCACAATAGCCACAAACAATATAAAGTATCTTGGTGTAACCCTAATGAAACAAGTGAAAGATCTATATGACAAGAACTTCAGGTCTCTGAAGAAGGAAATCGAAGAAAACCTCAGAAAATGGAAAAAATCTTACATGCTCGTGGATTGTCAGGATTAATATAGTTAAAATGGCCATCTTACCAAAAGCAATATACAAATTCAATGAAATCCCCCATCAAAATCCCAACTCAGTTCTTCATAGAGTTAGAAAGAGCAATTCTCAAATTCCTCTGGAATAACAAAAAACCCAGGATAGCTAAACCTATTCTCAACAGTAAAAGAACTTCTAGGGGAATCAGTATCCCAGGCCTCAAGCAGTACTACAGAACAATAGTGTTAAAAACTGCATGACATTCATACAGTGATGGGCAGGTAGATCAATGGACTAGAATTGAAGACCGAGAAATGAACCCCCACACCTATGGTCACTTGATCTTCGACAAAGGAGCTAAATCCATCCAGTAGAAAAAAAAGGCTTTTCCACAAATGGTGCTGGTTCAATGGGAGGTCAGCATGCAGAAGAGTGCAAATCAATCCATTCTTATCTGCTTGTACTAAGCTCAACTCCAAGTGGATCAAGGACCTCCACATAAAACTAGACACATTGAAACTGATAGAAAAGAAACTGGGGAAGAGCATTGAACACATGGGCACAGGAGAAAATTTCCTGAACAGAGCACCAATAGCTTATGCTCTAAGATCAATAATTGACAAATAGGACCTCATAAAATTACAGTTTCTGTAAGGCAAAGGACATTGTCAAAAGGACAAAATGGCAACCAACAAATTGGGAAAAGATCTTCACCAACCCTACATTTGGCAGAGGGCTAATATCCTGGATATACAAAGAACTCAAGAAGGTAGACTCCAGAGAGCCAAATAACCCTATTAAAAAAATGAGGTACAGAGCTAAACAAAGAATTTTCACATGAAGAATTTCAAGTGGCTGACAAGCACCTTAAGAAATGTTCAGCAGAATTAGTCATTAGGGAAATACAATCAAAACAACCCTGAGATTTTACCTCATACCAGTCAGAATAGCTAAGATTAAAAACTCAGGAGACAGCAGGTGTTGGCGAGGATGTGAGGAAAGAGGAACACTCCTCCACTGCTGGTGGGATTGCAAGCTGGTACAACCACCCTGGAAGTCAGTCTGGCGGTTCCTCAGAAAACTGGGCATGACACTTCCAGAGGATCCTGTTATACCACTCCTGGGCATATACCCAGAGCATTCCCTGGCATGCAATAAGGACACATGCTCCATTATGTTCATAGGAACCTTATTTATAATAGCCAGAAGCTGGAAAGACCCCAGATATCCCTCAATGGAGGAATGGATAAAGAAAATGTGGTATATTTACACAATGGAGTACTATTCAGCAATTAAAAACAATGAATTCATGAAATTCTTAGCCAAATGTTTGGAACTGGAAAATATCATCCTAAGTGAGGTAAACCAATCACAAAAGAACACACATGGAATGCAGTCACTGATGAATGGATATTAACCAGAAGCTCTGAATACCCAAGACATAATTCACATATCAAATGATTCCCAAGATGGAGAAGGAGGGGGCCCTGGTCCTGGAAAGGTTTGATGCAGCAATGTAGAGGATTACCAGGACAGAGAAGTGGGAGGGGGTTGATTGGGGAAAGGGCAGAAGGAAGAGGGTTTATGGGACTTAGTGGGAGGGGGGAACAGGGAAAGGGGAAATAATTTGGAGTGTAAACAAAGAATATAGAAAATTTAAAAAAATTAAAAGGTTTAATCCCAGTCCTTTTAATAGCAACTATTGCAGACTGTTTAGGATAAACAGGCAAACTCATGGTTATATTAGATTTTCATTTTGTTAAATAACATGTTTACAAGGTTATTCAAATAGTAAATTGTTTAAAACTATTAATGTTTAATAATTCAACTATGCTATATGTAGATAGCTTCAAAGGCATCAGAGATACACAGAATATGCCATTTAAGGTTATTTCATTATTAAAAGATTATGTGACTATAAAAAATATATTTCAATGATAAGGAAAAGATATTTTTGAGTACTGGTGTTAGGGTCTAAGAACCACTTAAAGAAGACCCCAGACTCAAATAGGATGCAGAGGCAAAGAATGCTTATTCTGCAGAAATTACCAGCATACAGTTGTTAACCATTGATCAAAACAGTGATAACCAGAGGAGCTTGCAGGCCCTCTTTTATTCAGGGCTCAGGAAATTTTCTAGATAACAGTTAGATAACCTCTAACATGATTTGTAGGGGGAAAGAAGCGACATTAGTACAATTTTTATTGGTTGCTTTGTTAGTTTCATTTTATTTGGTAAGACCTTGAAGAATTTCAGAGACCAGCTCAGCTCATTATCTCCTCCCAACAGGTGTCCAGAGGACTCTCTCAGCTCTGGAGATATCCTCCCTAGTTCAGGGTTATACAGACCCATGTCAGTGGCTCTGTCTGATTATCCCATTTTGCTTCCTAGAATTGGAAATTTTTATTCCAAATGTTTTAGACCTCTCAATAGAATTAAATATATTCTAGTAGCAAGGAGTAGTGAATGTCAGGAGGCAAAATGTCAGGTGTCACGTCCTTGATCCACCACTAGCAGCTATGTGAACTTGGACAAAGCAATAAACTGCCATAAACTTCAACATTTATCCCTAAAATCGAGATAACAGTAATAGTCTAAAAAATTTCTGAATACAGTGGTTCACATTTGCAAATTACTTAAACTCTGTGGTATAAACTAAAAGATATACGTGTTAATCATTATTATTTCTAATGGGAAAATAAAGCAGGTTCAATCTACTTCAGAAGATAAAGTAGAGTATACAAGAAATGTAATAATCAGGCTACTCAGAGAAGACTCACAAAGCTGGGATGGAGGGACTTGCTTAATCACTAAGTGGCCTTAGTCTTTCTAAGGGAAAATTAAATAAAAAGAATGCAGTGTATGGCTATAGATATTGAAATATCTATATGTGGTATTGGCAGACAAGACTGCATCTTTCTAGTGATTTATTTCCATTATAAAAGGGAGTTTAGGTAATCTGGAATATAAAAACTATATTCATAAAATTGAGGCAAGAAAATACCATTTAAAACATATGTTATGGACAATAGAAAAGTAAATAAACCAAGAAATAATTATATGATTATCCAAAAAATGTCAAGAGCTTTTGGTAAGATTACTGAACCAAACATCATGGAGAAATAAGCCTAGTGAGAATTGTTTTAGCAGTATTAACTAAAGAAGTACAGGAAAAACAATCAGCTGTTTTGAGTCAGGTCACTAAGGGTTAGTGTCACAGGGTTATCATAAAATAGAGCAGAACAAGGAAATGTAGGACATTCTCAAAAGTGTTATAGAAATGATGACATCATGTAATTACCCCAATAAGAAAAATAAAAGACTTTATGGTTTTATAATGACAGAAGTGTCAATAAATTTTAGCTTTCTCTTAGGTAGAAGAATAATCACAGGCATGCTGTAGAGATGACTCAGTCAGTAAAATAGTCACATGCATGAGGGACTGAGTTTGATGCCCCAGATGCCAGATGTAATGACCACAGTTAAAATCCCAGTGCTATAGAAGTAGAGACAGGAGGATGACTGAGCCTCATCCAACTAGGGAGCTATAGACCAATGAGAGACTTTGTCTCAAATAAGGTAAAGAGATGGGGTTTTTGAGGATTACACATAAGATCTGGCTTAGCATGAGTGCTTAGTATGTGCACGCACACATACACACACACACACACTCACACACACACACCATATTAAAATAAAATAATGGTGATGGGAAGCTAGAAAAATTATAGAGAAAATGGGAAATTTGAATTGATGGTTTTACATAAGAAAATTAGAGTGACAGGAAAGCCTATTAAAACCTTGTCACCATGGATATGAATGACTAGTAAGTGGCAGAAGAAGCAGTGAGAACTGCCCACTTGAAGGTACACTAAAAGAAATGAGAGCACTAGCCAGTCTGTGTTTACTGAATGTTTGAGAAATCAAAACAGCCCTGTGTCTGATTTCATATATAGGAACGAATAGACAAATGCCTGCATAATTGTACTAAAATTTGAAGTATACACTAAACATAAGTAGTTTTACTTATGAAATGTGAAAATATAATCTTAAATTTTTCTAGGTCTACATGAACATGTACTCCATGGAAATTATATTTTAAATACCATCATTAGCCCATTTTAAAGATGAAAGTAAGAAAACTTGAGTAAATTGTGTGAGTCTCAAACTTTTTAAGTTTCTGAAGTGATGGCTCATGGCCTAGGTGTGACTTAAATGGTATTCAGAAAATGAATAGTACACGTCTAGCCCATTTAGTTCAATATCAGGCTCCCTGAACAGACGACTATAACCTGGTCCCATTGTGAGTGACACTTATAAAAAGAACAGGAACATGAAGTCCCTTCTAAATTTGAAGCACCCACACTTAATATCCTAGCAAATCTTTTGTGAGAATTATTTTTTATAAGCTTCGTTTTCTCTACTGTTCACAAGAAATGTAGAGCCAAATAATTTTTTGGAACCTTAATAATACAGTTGACAATGTCTCAATGGAACAGCCTCAAAAAGAGAATAAATGCTACAGAAACTTGTATGCCACTGAAACTTGTATCCCCCAGCTATCCTTTATCCTGACATACTACAGGGTTTAAATCTTTATTGAACTACTTTCAAAACCATAAGTAAAAAGAGAGAAAATTTTATCTTGGTCCATTGAAAAAAAAATGAGTCTACGCCCTGAATTAGATTCCTTACTTTGCATAAATTCTATTTTGTAAGAGTGAATTAATTATCCATAAAAAGAAATGAGTAGCTTCACTTTCTATTTTAAAGCTTGATCTACCCTGAGCAGCCCTAGAAAATGAAAATATCAATCTTCCAATGAATCAGAAGTTGTCTTTAAGCCATAAAAGATCTTTTTAGAATGAATATCTCAAGAAAGCAGAAAAAGAAAGGAAAAGTATGACCAGAATGTGGAAGCAATGTGGCATTTGCTGAACACATACTTGACATTCATTCTTACTGAAAAATAGAATTCAGTAGTTTTTAATTCATCTCTAGATTCTCAAAGACTTCAAAGTTTTCATAGTCCATTTGATTCAAAGCCCTATGAATCTAGTTTCCTTTCTATTTCTGTGATTATATACTCTAACAATAGAAGGCAGTCTAACAAAGAAACGGGTTTATTTCATTTACAGATTAAAATCTGCTATTGACAATATTCAGGGCAGAAATATAAAACACAAGCCATAAAAGGCTGCTTGATTCAAAGATCATGTTTACCTAGCCTTTCTATACAGCCCTGAGTTAGTAAGGATTTTCTAGAGGAACAGAAGAGATAGAATGAATGTATATACAGGGGATTTATTAGAGTGTCTCGCAGGCTGTGATCTAGTCTGCCCAACAATAGTGGCCTACCAATGAAAAGTCCAAGAACCCGGTAGTTATTCAGTGTGTGAGGCTGGGTATCTCAGCTGGTCTTTAGTATATGCTAGAATCATGAAGAACTAGGCTTTAATATTAGTGAAGGAATGGACTTGTCTGTAATCGTGAGGGAAAGCAGAAAAAAGCAATAGCTTCCTTCTTCCATGTCCTTTTTTAAAATTGTATTTATTTATTTATCTATTTTTTTATTTTATACTTCATATTTTATTCCCCCACACACACCCTGCAACTGTTCCATGTCCCATACCTCCTCCCTACCTACCACTGTCTCCATGTGGAAGTCACCACCCGTCACCCCACCTGACATCTACTGGGGCCTCCAGTCTCTTGAGGGTTAGGTGCATCATCTCTGAATGAACATAGATCCAGCTGTCCTCTACCGTAGGGCTGTTGGGGGCTTCATATCAGCTGGTGTATGCTGCGTGTTTGGTGGTTCAGTGTTTGAGAGATCTCAGGGCTCCAGATTGATTGAGACTGCTGGTCCTCCTACAGGGTTGCACTTCTCAGCTTCTTCCAGCCTTTTCTAATTCAATATCATGAGTCAGCAGCTTATGTCCAATGGTTGGGTGCAAATATCTACATCTGACTCTTTTAGCTGCTTGTTGGGTCTTCCAAAGTGCAGTCATGCTAGGAATGACCTTTTGTGAGCACTCCATGGCCTCCAGTGACAGGGTCAGACCTTGGGACCTCTCCTTGAGCTGGATCCCATTTTGGGCCTGTCACTGGACCTTCTTTTCCTCAGGCTCCTCTTTACTTCAGTCCCTGTAATTCTTTCAGACAGGAACAATTATGAGTCAGAGTTGTGACTGTGGGATGGCTCCCCTCTCTCTCATTTGATGCCCTATCTTTCTGCTGAAGGTGAGCTCTGTAAGTTCCCTCTACCTGCTGTAGGGCATTTCATCTAAGGTTCCTCCCTTTGAGACCTGAGTGTCTCTTACCTCCAAGGTCTCTTGTGCAATCAGGAGAGACCCCCAACCTCCTATCTCTTGAGGTTGCCTGTTTCCATTCCTTCTGTTGGCCCTCAGGGATTAAGTCCTTTTCCTTCATGTAATACAAGATCAGGTTCCCCTCACCTCTCCACTCCCTGTCCCCTAATCTGCTTTTCCTCCCAGGTCCCTCCCTCCCCCCTCACATATGATTGCTTTGTTCTCCCTCCCATATGGGACTGAGGCATCCTCATTTGGGCACTTCAGCTTCTTGACTTTTTGAGTTCTGTGGACTGTTATCTTGGGTATTTTTTGCTAACATCCACTTATTAGTGAGGACATACCATGCATGTCATTTTGCTCTGAGTTACCTCACTCAGGATAGTATTCTCTAGTTCCATCCATTTGCCTGCAAAACTCAGGTTGTCCTCATTCTTAATAGCTGAGTGGTATTCCATTGTGTAAATGAACCATATTTTCTGTATCCATTCTTCTGTCATGGGACATCTGGGTTGTTTCCAGCTTCTGGTTAACCCAAATAAAGCTGCTATGAACATAGTGGAACACATGCCCCTGTGGCATGGTAAGGAAGCTTTTGGGTATATTCCCAAGAGTAGTATAGCTGGGTCTTCAGGTAGACCTATTTCTGATTTTCTGAGGAATCTCCAGATTTATTTCAAGAGTGGTTGTACCAGTTTTTAATCCCACCAGCAATGGAAGAGTGTTCCTCTTTCTCCACATCCTCTCCAAGATGTGTTGCACCTGAGGTTTGATCTTAGCTATTCTGATTGGTGTAAGGTTTAATATCAGAGTCACTTTGATTTGCATTTCTCTGATGACTAAGAACATTGCACATTTCTTTAGGTGCTTCTCAGCCATTTGAGATTCCTCAGTATTAAAATCTTTGTTTAGTTCTATACCCAATTTTTGATTGGATTGTTTGGGTTTTGGTGATTAGTTTCTAGAGTTCTTTATATATTTTGGATGTTAGCCCTCTATCAGATGGAGGGTTAGTGAAGATTTTATCCCAATCTGTAGGTTGCTGATTTGTCTTATTGATTATGTCCTTTGCCTTACAGAAGCTTTCCAGTTTTAGGAGGTCCCCTTTATCAATTCTTGGCCTTAAAGCATGAGCCATTGGAGCTATATTTAGGAAATTTCCCCCTGTGCCAATGAGTTCAAAGCTCTTTCCTCCTTTCTCTTCTATTACATTCAGTGTATCTGATTTCATCTGGAGATCCTTGGTCCACTTGGACTTGAGCTTTGTGCAAGGTGACAAATATGGGTCTATTTTCTTTTTTAATTTTTTTAATTTATTGAAGATGCTTTCCTTTTTCCATTGTATATTTTTGGCTTCTTTGTCAAAGATCAACATGCTCATCTCCTTAGATGCAGAAAAAGCATTTGACCAAATACAACACCTCTTCAATAACTTCAACCTTCAATGTTAAAAGTATTGGAGATCAGGAATTCAAGGCCCATACCTAAACATAATAAAAGCAATTTACTACAAACCAAAATCCAATATCAAATTAAATAGAGACATTTTTGAAGTAATCCCACTAAAATCAGGGACAAGGATGCCCGTTCTCCCAATATATATTCAATATAATACTCAAAGTGCTAGCTAGAAAAGTAAGACAGCAAAAAGAGATCAAGGGGATACAAATTGGCAAAGAAGAAATAAAGATATCACTATTTGTAGATGATAAGATAATATACATAAGTGACAACAAAAATTCTACCAGAGAACTTCTTCAACTCATAAACGACTTCAGCAAAGTAGTCGGACATTAAATTACGTCAAATAAATCAGTAGCCTTCTATTATACAAACAGGCTAAGAAAGAAATTAGAAAAACAACTCCATTCACAATAGTCACAAATAATATAAAAAAATTTTGGGGTAACTCTAACAAAACAAGTCAAAGGCCTGAATGACAATAACTTCAAGTCTCTAAAGAAATAAATCAAAGGATATCTCAGAAAATGGAGAGATCTCCCATGATCATGGATTAGCAAAATTAACATAGTAAAAATGGTCATCCTACCAACAGCAACCTATAGATTCAATGCAATACCCATCAAAATCACAACACATTTTTTTAAAGACATGGAAAGAGCAGTTCTCAAATTCATCTGGAAAGGCAAAAAAAAAAAAGCAGGTTATCGAAAGCAATTCTTTTTTTTTTTTTTTTAAGTTTCAGGATTTTTTTTGAGCAGATTTCTGCAGATCATTGAAGATGTACTGTCTTGTAGTGATGCTATATAGATATATAGATGATTTCTTAATTCTTTTTTTTAATATTCTTATTTTCTATATTCTTTGTTTACATTCCAAATGATTTCCCCTTTCCCGGATCCCCCCTCCCCATATGTCCCATAAACCTTCTTCTCTCATCCCTTCTCTAATCACCCCCCTCCTTTTTCTCTGTCCTTATATTCCCTTCCCATGCTAGGTCAATCCTTTCCAGGATCAGGACCCTCTCCATACTTCTTCATGGGAGTCATTTGTTATGCAATTTGTGCCTTGGGTATTCAGGGCTTCTGGGCTAATTAATATCCACTTATCAGAGATTGCATTCCATGTGTATTCTTTTATGATTGGGTTACCTCACTTAGGATGACATTTTTCAGATCAAACCATTTCCCTAAAAATTTTGTGAATTCATTGTTTCTAATTGCTGAGTAGTATTCCATTGTGTAAATATACCACATTTTCTGTATCCATTCCTCCTTTGAGGGGCATCTGGGTTCTTTCCAGCTTCTGGCTATTATAAATAAGGCTGCTATGAACATAATGGAGCATGTGTCTTTATTGCATGCCGGGGAATCCTTTGGGTATACGCCCAGGAGAGGTATAGCAGGGTCCTCTGGTCGAAAGCAATTCTTAACAAGAAAGGAACTTCAGGGGGAATCACCATCTCTGACCTCAAGTTTTACTTCAGAGCAATAGTGATAAAAACTGTGTGGTATTGGTACAGAGACAAACATATTGATCAATGGAATAGAACTGAAGACTCAGAAGTAAAACCACACACTTATGGATACTTCCATGTCCTTTTTATAATCTGACACCAGAACATGTAGTCCATATTTAAGGTGGCTTTTCCCATGACAAAATATATGAATCTACAGTAGGCCTTCCCACTTCAAATTTAATTTACAAAAGTTCCTCAAATGTGCACCCAATACACTTGGGATTTAGGTTACCTCCAATTATAGTCAAGTTGACAGCCAATAATAATCATCACTACCTGAAAAATACCTCATGAAGGAACAATGCTGCCCAGTGGTGTGAGTACTTTATACACCAATTAAGGCTTTTAAGTGAAGCCTATTTTAGAGCAGTCATGTTGGTAAAACTTCATGGGTATAGCTTCTGGCATTACTGGGAAATGCAGTCTCACGGCAAATTGTCTCTTTCAGTATTTCTCCCTTCTTTTCTGCAATGTTCTTTTGTTTCTGAAAGTTAACTTGTACAAATGGCAAATGATATAGTGACCCTATATTATTTTTATTCCTTGTTTATAATCCAATGTTTCCAATTATAAACTAACCAGTCTTTTTTAGTTAGCTTTCCAGTGTTTTAAAGATCTTTCACTAGAACTATACAACAAATCATAGCTTGTCAAATATAAGATAGTTTTCAATCACTTTGTTTATAGAGGGAAAACTTGGCAGCAGAGGACAGTGAGTTGGGTTCACAAATTCCAAATAACTTGTCAACTCCCAATCTTGGAGATAACCTTTTG
Source organism: Apodemus sylvaticus (assembly GCF_947179515.1). NCBI lineage: Eukaryota > Metazoa > Chordata > Mammalia > Rodentia > Muridae > Apodemus > Apodemus sylvaticus. The sequence continues at coordinate 112,791,888 of NC_067472.1, forward strand.
AATAATTTGAAATTATGTAACTTGATTTTTTTCTCATTTTTAAGGAAACAGCCTGGTCAATATGCTGACTTCCTCCATGTCAGTTACAGCTCAGATCTCCTATCATTCATTCAAAAAAAAAAAAGTATTAGTTTTTTAGACAGGATTAGTGACTAGCTCTGCTAGGGCACCATTGGATTTATCTATTTTTGTACGACATGGAGATCAGTACTTATTTATGTGTTTGTCTCTCCCAAAGCACATATCTCTTCTAAATAGAATCACTTAGCTTTGTACTACATAATGATTAATACAAAAAGTGGCATGTAAAATAGTCCAGAAGATGAATTTGTTGAACTGAAAGGAAGCCGTCATTATTGACTATGTATCATGAATCAGAATATCTGCATGGTGCTTTATATGCATTGCAACATGAATTCTGAAAACATCCAAAAGAAATGGGTCTGATGTTACTATTTTTAAATAGGAAGAACTCAACATCATACCAAGCTTGTTCATTCCATCATTTTCTGGAGGAGCTAAGTTTCTAACCTGTGCTCATTGATAAAACAACTGAATTGTAGAAATGTAACAGATACATATTTCCTATTATAACTACAGCCTAAAAATAACACATTGTAACTAATAACACTGTTCCCAGAACTAGGAGCTTCCCTAGACCCGTTGATTAACTAGAAATAAGAACCATCATTTATCAGCTTTCACCACACTGAAGTCTGATCCCTTCAGACCACACTGAAGGAGCTGTTCCTGAGACACTGGAAGAAAAAAATCTCAGTATAGAATCTCTACCTGAAAATTCTAAAAGCCAGTCATGTCCTTTGTTTATTGAAGAGGAGCAGTCATTAATCATTTTGAGCTAGGAGGTACAGAATCAAGGCTTACCAATAAAATAAATAATGGTACCCATGGTAGCAGAGCCAACAAGGAAGCACGGGATAGTAAAAGATAAGGAAGACATAGTCTAATAAGAGGGCTATAATTATAAGTGACTTTTAGCTTCAACAAAATTAATTGAGAATCTCTTGATAGATGACTATGACTGAGTGCTAAGTGACACTGATGGTGAGATAAGACTTTCAGGTATAAACTCTGAATTTCCTTGAAAAAAAGTCAAAGCTAGATATATCCCAGTGACAGTACATGAGATGGATAGGAAATATGCCAAATGATTGATCAGATGTTTGACCACAGGGTTGCCTACTATAATTTTTAGAAATTGAAAAGCAGGGTTTTTTTTTTTGAGACATTGGGCTTTAAATATTATCAGCAAGGGAAGAACAAGGAAGGTCACAGAGAATAGATGGCCTCAGCAGGGGACCATAGATTAGTCTCTAAATTAATTTTTAAATTCCTCTGCGATGGCCTATCATTACATCTCTGATCTTTCAACCTAACCCCCACAGTATCATTATCATTTTCACACACAGAATGCTCAAAATATTCTAGTGTTCCCAAAGTCCACTGTATAGTCCTACATGTTTCTAATGACATGATTTTCCTCTACAATTTGATCAGATTTACACCTGAGAATACTTTTTCACTCTTGAATTAAATGCCCTTTGAAGCACTGTGTTCATTTATCAGACTTTGTGACACTAAATGTCTGATCACTTTAGACTGCATTGAAAAAGCTGTATCTGAAACAGGAGAATAAATAAATTTCAGGATGGAAGCTTTACCTGAATATCCTAGAAGTTTGTCATGTCCTCTGTCTATTGAAAAGGAGCAGTTGTTAATCAATTTGAGCCAGGAGGAACAGGTGTTCTTTCCTCTTCCTGGATTGTGGTGACTTCTATGAAGATGCTGCCTTCTCTGTGCAAGCATTTCTCCTAGAAGCACAGTGATAGCATCCAAACCTTTACTTATACATCATCATTCTTATAATATTTTATCTCCACATGCTCATTCACCCACAGATTCATATGGATCTAGAGAAGTGGAAACGTGACTTCAAATTCTGCCCTCCCAGTGGCCTCTTGATCATTCTGTCACCTCATCTGTAAACTTAGCCTTACCAACTTCACATGGACATCAGGATGTTCAATTAATGATTAAAAATGCTTAGATACTCCCTGAAAGAAAGTGGCTATGAGTACTGAGAGAGGAAAATTCCAAAGTATAGAGTATGGGTGTGTAATGGGAAACTTTGGGAGCAGGATGAGAAATACCAGACAAAAGAAAAAGAGACATGCTATGAGATTATATTCCTTTTTGCATGTAGACACTAGTTATCAATCAGCTGAAGCCTGGAGGGAAATACTCACTTGCCAAGAAAGACCACAAAACACTCAGACTTGGTTAATATGAACTTAACCAAGAGTTCAACAACCAACTGTAAAACTTGATGCCAGTGAACAAATAAAAATTATTCAAAATACACATAACAATCAGCCTCGGTATGTTATGGTTGTTAGTTTTGGGAGAACTCCTGACAGTGGCAGTAGTAGTATCTCTGACTTTTTTGTTTTTGTTTTTGTTTTTGTTTTGTGGGGTTTTTTTAACCTGATCTTGGACCCTTGTCCTTCTACTAGATTGCCTTTCTTAGCCTTGATGTGGATGTATAAGCCTAGTTTTACTGCGTCTTGTTTTGCCATATTCAGTTGATATCCCTGGGAAGCCTGATCTTTTCTGGGAGAAAAAAAAGAGTAGGTCTTGGGGAAATGGAAGGTAAGGGAATGGAAGAAGTAGAAGGAGAGGAAGTTGTGGTTGAGATGTATTGTATGAGAGAAGAATAAATATTTTAAATAAAAAAATATTAGGAAAGATTAAGAAGAGCAAAGAGCATCAAGAAAATTATTAAAATAAGGAGTTCAGTTGACTGGATGGATAGTAGGATGAATGACATGGAAAGTAAGTTAGTGAGCCTGAGTGTGAAGATAAGGAGTTTCCCAAAAGGCTTCAGAGGTAGCAAACACATTCTGTTTAAAGTGTCGTATCAGTGCCTCAAAAAAAAGGAAAAGACAAAATGGAAGATTTATTTTTAACGTTGAATTGAGATTATCAAAGTTATAATTAAAATTTCACATACTACTTTATAGAACAGCTTATGTTTAACATCAATAAAAGTAATATAGATAGACTAAACTCAGATAAGTCTGAGCCTCATGCCAGACATGGTAATAAATGTCTATAATCTAATACTCAGGAGGATACGGGTAATTCAAGTCCTTTCTGCACAACAGAGAGAGTTGCAAGCCTACCTAGAAAAATTAGTGAGCCTCTCTCTCAAATTAAAATGAAAAAATAAAAATTACAAAAGAAACTATTGGCTGGGCAGTGGTGATGCTTGCCTTTAATCCCAGCACTTGGGAGGCAGAGGCAAGCAGATTTCTGAGTTCCAGGCCACCCTGGTCTACAGAGTGAGTTCCAGGATAGATAGGGCTATACAGAGAAACCCTATCTTTAAAAGAAAAAAAAAGAACTATTGATATATCTCAATGGTAGAGTATGTGTCTAGTTTGCACAAGGGTTAAACCCCCATACTGTAAAAAGAAACAAAAAGGCAAGACCTTTGAGGTTAGCTCAAGAAAACAAAACCTGAAATATCACAGCTGTAGATGTTTTTAGGTAATGTGAAGAAGTATAAAATTAGAAGGTAGGAAAAGTAACAAAAACAAAGATAACCCAAAGAAGTCGTAGCAATTTTATATCAATCAAAATGATAACCAAGATAGTAACCCATCAGAGTTATGAAAAATGAAAGGAGAGAGATGTTACTTGCTAGGAAAGTGAGCAATAAATTGTGTCAAATCATATTGTTCATATATTTAATATTATTATTCAAACAAATATAAAGAAACCATAAAAATGTGGGAAAAGTATTAAAATTTCAAGGTGAGGATTGAGGATTTAGCTCAGTCATTAGCTAGAATGATTGCTTAGCATGTATAAGACTCGTGTTCAGTTTTTAACAGTCCCACAAAAAAAGAAAAATCACAGCTGTAAATTTTAATACATACCAAGGTAGAAATTCATAGTGATTACATTCTCAAACCACAACATCTAAAAGCATTAAATCATTCACAAGAGAAATCTAAATGGCCATAAGTATATGAATATGTTAAAACCATGTTTTGTTTTCTTTCTCAATGTTTCCTTCAGAGCTAATGAAAATAATACATAGCACTATGGGAATTAAAACAGTTTCCAATTTGAGCTACCTACATATAAAATAATGCTCCAATTTCTGCTACACAGAGAACACAAAATGAAAACTATTTTGTTTTGTTTTGTTTCAGGGAATCTCATATTCAAACTCATGGCAAAAAAAGAAAGAAAAGAAAGGAACAAAAGAAAGAAAAAGAAAGAAAAAAGAAAGAAAGAAAGAAAAAGAAAGAAAGGAAGGAAGGAAGGAAGGAAGGAAGGAAGGAAGGAAGGAAGGAAGGAAGGAAGGAAGGAAGGAAGAAAGAAAGGAAGGAAGGAAGGAAGGAAGGAAGGAAGGAAGGAAGGAAGGAAGGAAGAGAAGAAAGAAAGAAAGAAAGAAAGAAAGAAAGAAAGAAAGAAAGAAAGAAAGAAAGAAAGAAAGAAAGAAAGAAAGAAAGAAAGAAAGAAAGAAAGAAAGAAAGAAATCATGTTTAGGGAACAGCAAATCGTGTCGTTTGTGTAAAGGTTATCAGCCTTAGTAGTTTGGAAGGGGCAGAAGAAATGCATGGTGGGGGCCAAGTCCAAAGGGTTCCAGTGAAAAGACTGTTGTGGACTCTGTAGGAAAGTTACTAAAACCTGTGTCAGACAAAAGAAGGGGATGGCCCTTGTTGGCTTACAAAGGCCATATGAAGATTTCCCATGCTGTCACTAACCAGCACAGCTATCAAGAGCTATATTAAAGTAAGATTCTTAGATAAAGTGGGGCTCTTGTAAAGAATGTCCCTGTTACTCTGCCTGGGTGGCATCTGCTAGAACTAAAGACATTTATGTCAGAACACACAGATCTTCAGATGATTTATGTCACCCATCACATATCAGGTTGTCAGCTACACATCTGTCACCGGGACAGTGCTGTATAAAGAGATTTTAATTGCTTATGGAGTATAAATAAAATGAACACATTATCACTGCTCATTTTCAGGCTGTGTTATGAAGGACAAAGCAAATCTCCAAAGGGCTGAGGTGAAAGTTTTTTTACTGAGAGGAAGTGTGAGCAAAAGCTTTTAAACAACAAATGGAGATTCTCATCCTCTGACAAGAGCTTCAATTCAGAAAAATTCCAGGCTGATGTATTTAACTTCCTGTCCTGTATTTAATCAACTGTAGAAGGTACTGGAGGAAGAAGAAACAGGCTATAAAAAAAAAGGACTTGTGAATGTCAACTGTTAAAAGAAATGTTTGCATTTAGGTCATCTTTTCAATTTTGCTGTGCATAATAGTCTAATATAATGTCCCCACACACATTTACCTCCCTCCCTCTGATATTTCCCCCACTTCCACTGCCTACTAATGTCCCCACACCTACCTTACCTTTCTCTCCTGTGCTTGTACTTTTTAGCTCTCCTGGAAGATCAATCCTCCTAAAGCACCATTAGGGTTCTTCAAGCCTTTATTCAGAAACTCCACTAGACCAAACCTAGCCTGCATAAAGTACTTCTCCTATTTTTTTTTTACTTTTTATTTTTTCACAGTCCAATCATTACCCTACTTCCTGGTCTCAGATCCCACAGTTTCTACTTCCCCTGTCTCCAACAGGATACTCCATACCTGGCCTCCCTACTCCCTGGGGCCTCAAGTGTCTGGAGCACATCTCCTTCTACTGAGGCCAAACCAGGCAGACCTCTGCTGTATGTGTGTCAGGGGCCTGGGACCAGCTCCTGTATGTGCTTGGTTGGTGGTTCAGTGTCTGAGAGATCTCAAAGGTCAAGATTAGTTGAGATTGCTGGTCTTGCTGTGGGGTCACCTCCTCAGCTTCTTTCAGCCTTTCCCTAATTCAATGACAGAGGTCCCCAACTTCAATCCATTGGTTGGGTATAAGTATATGCTTCTGTCTTAGTCAGCTGCTTGCTGCTTTGTTGTACCTCTCCAAGGACAACAATACTAGGCTTCTGTCTATAAACACACTACAGCATCAGTAATAGTGTCAGGTCTTAGAGCCTCCCCTTGAGGTAGATCCCAAGGTGGGTATGTCACTGGACCTCCTTTCCTTCAGTCTCTTCTCCATTTTTGTCCCTGTAGTTCTTTTAGAAAGGAACAATTCTAGGTCAGAGTTTTTGACTGTGAGATGGTAATACCATCCTTCCACTTGATGCCCTGTCTTTCTACTGGAAGCAGACTCTACAAGTTCCCTCTCCCCACTGTTGGGCACTTCATCTAAGCTACCTCCTTTTAAGTCCTGAGAGTCTCTCATTTCCCAAGACTCTGATGTTTTATTTAGGGTCCCCTACCGGCCACCCCAAGGCTGCATATTTTCATTCATTCTGCTGGCCCTAAGGGCTTCTCTCCTGTTTCAAGCCCCCATAATGATCATGTCCCCCTTTTCCCCTCTCCCACCCCTCTCCCAACAATGTCCCTTTCTCCCTCTTTTTCCCATGATTGCATTCATCTCCCTCCCAACTGACAAAGAAGTCAAGTTATCACTATTTGCAGATGAAATGATATTATACGTAAGTGATCCCAAAACTTCTGCCAGAGAACTTTTATAGCTGATAAACAACTTCAGCAATATGGCCAGATATAAAACTAACTCAAACAAATCAGTAGTAGCCTTACTTTATACAAAAAATAAGTGGGCTAAGAAAGAAATTAGAGAAACAACAACCTTCACAATAGTCACAAACAATATAGACTATCTTGGGGTAACTCGAACCAAACAACATCTGTATTTTAGCTGTCCAGCAGCCATGGAGAACTGGGTTTACTTGAAAGGGAGACTAAAAATTAAAAGGATGGGTGCAAGAGTAGGATGAAGCAAAGCAAGTTTCTGACCAAGGCTCAAAGGTTAATTCTGCTGCTCTGGCTAATAAAGGGAAAACCACAAAAACCCATCCTTTGTTTCAACTGGATTATTTTGCAAAGCAAGTTCAGTGGGCAATCTATTCTTCTAAGCTCCTGTAGGAAATCGAAGGTTCCCCAAGGTGATGACTGCACCTGGGTTGTTAAGCCCTTTGTGGCAAGCACTCATGGTCTGTTTAGCCTGCTCAGGGCTGGGGGGAGGGCACAATTTCCCCTTTTTTTGTTTTTAAAAGATGAACAGTATCAGTAACTGGACATGGGCACAAAACTTACTTGTTTTCTATAATTTCATCTAGGGTATAGAGTGGCCAGATGGATATGCCTGTCTTAGGTCAGTGTCTATGTTGTTACTTCTTACCTGTCAGGGAGAACAAACATAGCATTGATGTTTGTCTCTGTCTTAGGTTGATAGGAGTTCAAAAACACTCTTAATCATCCCTAACTACCAGCCCTCTATAAAACAATCTTTCCCATCCAGACCAAAGCCATGAAGGACATATGAATGTACACTCAATGCATTTCTTCATAGAGATGGATAACTGCTATGGTGAAAACCTGAGCTTGCTGAGAGCAATCTTGTATAAAGGCAACCATTCGGTTTAAGATACAATGTCCAAAAGTTAAAAGCAACAAAATTATAATTAGTAGTCCAAGCAGTATAGAAATTTGTAAGCCATGAAGAAATGGAGAATCGGGATTCAAACCATCCCTGATTCTGTCCTTTTTCTCTTTTCCTTTTGGCTAGTCCTTCTCAAACTTTAGCCATAGAATACTATTCCTGAATGATCAATGTAAAAGAAACATTCTTCATGGAGAGCTATACATAGTCCACCCTATTGAAGGAATAAAAGATTAAGAACTTAAACACATGGACTGACATTTGTTCAAAATCCAGATCCTATCCAATTTTATCCACTGCAAATGTAACTTCATAAAGAACTGTAACTAACTTCCAAATATTTCTCTGAAAATGTCCAGAACAAGCCTTCCAAATGACGACTGTCATTTTCTTTTTTCCAATATTGGATTGATTTCTAGACCAGTCCATGAATGAATCAGAATAACTGGTCACATTAAAGGAAAAAGAAGAGTCATTATAACTTCTCATTTTGGTTAATTTCTAAGTCAGTTTCCACAATCTCTATGTTCTCTGTCCCACAAGATCTAAAAGCTTGAAACAAGGCAGATTGTCCAATCTGGGATATAGGCAAGCAAAGGTGGGTGAGGAACATATGTCCAGTACAGTTTCCCAATCACCATTGTCAGGGCACTCAGCAAGCACACAGGTGAGCATCATTCTTTGTCCCAGCATCAGCAGCATCATCACTCTGGCAGCTAGCATGCTCCTGCAGCATCCTGTAGAAAAAAACACAAACATGCCTTCTTCCTCATATTAATGCCTGATCAGGATCATGCCATATGCCCCTAAATGGATCCTTCCATTTCACCTAGGCATATAGGGTACCATAGGCACTCAGCCAAGAGTTCCTTGGCATCTAAGTTTTTTTAATTTTAAAATAAAAGGCAGGATTTAAATAAATGTGTGGTGTACAAGGACAAGCCTCTGAAGAAAGAAATCAAAGAAAATGTCAGAAAATGGATTGGTAGGATTAATAGTAAAAATGGCCATCCTATTCTTACATCATGATACCCATTTATTCAGTTAGTCACACATACTAAGCACCTACTATATGCTAGGTGCTATGGTGGACATTTGAAATATATAGTTTGTCCAATTCTGACAAATACACTACTCTCATGGAGCTTGCAGACTAAGGAGACCATGATCAGATACGCAACATAAACAAATAAATTAAGTTGCTTCCAGCTCCTTAAATTAAGTGCCACTCTGCTTTAAATAGTTATGTTTTTATTAACACGGGTGATTAATACATTTCTGTTATTTCTTAGATTTCCATGTGTGTAATCCATCTAGTTTATTGGACTCTTGACTCTTCAATCTTTACTGCAAAGTTCTCTTATGCCACTTTGGTACTCTTTCCCACCATTCACTCATATGAATCTACACCAAAAGCATCACCACCTCTCAACTTCTCAGTCCAAGTACCATCAAGAGCCAGCCCTAGTCATCCTGAACTTCTCTTCCAGTCCTGAAGACATGCACCTTGCAGACATGACCCACATTCCCAGTAGATGTTGGTTCCTTTCTGTCCCCACTCTCTTACCTGTCTTGAATTCCTTACATCAACTTAAGGACACTTTATTATATTTTATATCTCAGCTTATACCTCTCTAACCCGACACATATGTTTTGTTATTTTATATCCAAATCTAAGACCATTGGAGAGGAATAATATCAACTAATATTTTTGAATACTCACAATATTACTTGAAAATATATTGAATAAATTATCTGAACTCTTTTTTTTCCTTTTTCTTTTTTTTTATTCGATATAATTTATTTACATTTCAAATGATTTCCCCTTTTCTAGCCCCCCCCCCACTCCCCGAAAGTCCCGTAAGCCCCCTTCTCTTCCCCTGTCCTCCCTCCCACCCCTTCCCAGTTCCCCGTTCTGGTTTTGCCAAATACTGTTTCACTGAGTCTTTCCAGAACCAGGGACCACTCCTGCTTTCTTCTTGTATCTCATTTGATGTGTGGATTATGTTTTGGGTATTCCAGTTTTCTAGGTTAATAACCACTTATTAGTGAGTACATACCATGATTCACCTTTTGAGTCTGGGTTACCTCACTTAGTATGATGTTCTCTAGCTCCATCCATTTGCCTAAGAATTTCATGAATTCATTGTTTCTAATGGCTGAATAGTACTCCATTGTGTAGATATACCACATTTTTGGCATCCACTCTTCTGTTGAGGGATACCTGGGTTCTTTCCAGCATCTGGCAATTATAAATAGGGCTGCTATGAACATAGTAGAGCATGTATCCTTATTACATGGTGGGGAATCCTCTGGGTATATGCCCAGGAGTGGTATAGCAGGATCTTCTGGAAGTGAGGTGCCCAGTTTTCAGAAGAACCGCCAGACTGCTTTCCAGAGTGGTTGTACCAATTTGCAACCCCACCAGCAGTGGAGGAGTGTTCCTCTTTCTCCACACCCTCTCCAACACCTGCTGTCTCCTGAATTTTTAATCTTAGCCATTCTGACTGGTGTAAGATGAAATCTTAGGGTTGTTTTGATTTGCATTTCCCTAATGACTAATGAAGTTGAGCATTTTTTAAGATGCTTCTCCGCCATCCGAAGTTCTTCAGGTGAGAATTCTTTGTTTAACTCTGTACCCCATTTTTTAATAGGGTTGTTCGGTTTTCTGGAGTCTAACTTCTTGAGTTCTTTATATATATTGGATATTAGCCCTCTATCTGATGTAGGATTGGTGAAGATCTTTTCCCAATTTGTTGGTTGCCGATCTGTCCTCTTGATGGTGTCCTTTGCCTTACAGAAACTCTGTAACCTTATGAGGTCCCATTTGTCAATTCTTGCTCTTAGAGCATACGCTATTGGTATTCTGTTCAGAAACTTTCTCCCTGTACCGATGTCCTCAAGGGTCTTCCCCAGTTTCTTTTCTATTAGCTTCAGAGTGTCTGGCTTTATGTGGAGGTCCTTGATCCATTTGGATTTGAGCTTAGTACAAGGAGACAAGGATGGATCAATTCGCATTCTTCTGCATGCTGACCTCCAGTTGAACCAGCACCATTTGTTGAAAAGGCTATCTTTTTTCCATTGGATGTTTTCAGCCTCTTTGTCGAGGATCAAGTGGCCATAGGTGTGTGGGTTCATTTCTGGATCTTCAATCCTGTTCCATTGATCCTCCTGCCTGTCACTGTACCAATACCATGCAGTTTTTAACACTATTGCTCTGTAGTATTGCTTGAGGTCAGGGATACTGATTCCCCCAGATTTTCTTTTGTTGCTGAGAATAGTTTTAGCTATCCTGGGTTTTTAGTTGTTCCAGATGAATTTGACAATTGCTCTTTCTAACTCTGTGAAGAATTGAGTTGGGATTTTGATGGGTATTGCATTGAATCTGTATAGTGCTTTAGGCAAAATGGCCATTTTAACTATATTGATTCTGCCGATCCATGAGCATGGGAGGTTTTCCCATTTTTTGAGGTCTTCTTCCATTTCCTTCTTCAGAGTCTTGAAGTTCTTGTCATACAGATCTTTCGCATGTTTGGTAAGAGTCACCCCAAGATACTTTATACTGTTTGTGGCTATTGTGAAGGGGGTCATTTCCCTAATTTCTTTCTCAGCCTGCTTATCCTTTGAGTATAGGAAGGCCACTGATTTGCTTGAGTTGATTTTGTAACCTGCCACTTTGCTGAAGTTGTTTATCAGCTGTAGGAGCTCTCTAGTGGAGTTCTTTGGGTCACTTAGGTAGACGATCATGTCGTCTGCAAATAATGATAGTTTGACTTCCTCCTTTCCAATTTGTATCCCTTTGACCTCCTTATGTTGTCGAATTGCCCGAGCTAGTACCTCAAGTACAATATTGAAAAGATAAGGAAAAAGGGGGCAGCCTTGTCTGGTCCCTGATTTCAGTGGGATTGCTTCAAGTTTCTCTCCGTTTAGTTTGATGCTGGCTACCGGTTTGCTGTATATTGCTTTTACTATGTTTAGGTATGGGCCTTGAATTCCTGTTCTCTCCAAGACTTTAAGCATGAAAGGATGCTGAATTTTGTCAAATGCTTTTTCAGCATCCAATGAAATGACCATGTGGTTTTGTTCTTTGAGTTTGTTTATGTAGTGGATTGTATTGATGGATTTCCGTATATTGAACCAACCCTGCATTCCCAGGATAAAGCCTACTTGATCATGGTGGATGATCGTTTTGATGTGTTCTTGGATTCGGTTGGCAAGAATTTTATTGAGTATTTTTGCATCGATGTTCATAAGGGAAATTGGTCTGAAGTTCTCTTTCTTTGTTGGATCTTTGTGTGGCTTTGGTATCAGCGTAATTGTGGCTTCGTAGAAGGATTGGGTAGTGTTCCTTCTGTTTCTATTTTGTGGAATAGTTTGAAGAGTATTGGTGTTAACTCTTCTTTGAAGGTCTGGTAGAATTCTGCACTGAAACCATCTGGTCCTGTGCTTTTTTGGGTTGGAAGACTTTCTATGACTCCTTCTATTTCTTTAGGCTTTATGGGACTGTTCAGATGGTCTAGTTGGTCCTGATTTAATTTTGGTATTTGGTATCTGTAAAGGAAATTGACCATTTCCTCCAGATTCTCCAGTTGTGTTGAGTACAGGCTCTTGTAGTAGGATCTGATGATTTTTTGGATTTCCTCAGTTTCCGTTGTTATGTCTCCCTTTTCATTTCTAAGTTTGATAATTTGGATACTTTCTCTGTGCCCTTTGGTCAGTCTGGCTAAGGGTTTATCTATCTTGTTGATTTTCTCAAAGAACCAGCTCCTGGTTTTGTTGATTTTTTGTATGGTTCTCTTTGTTTCCACTTGATTGATTTCGGCCCTGAGTTTGATGATTTCCTGCCTTCTACTCCTCCTGGGTGAAATAGCTTCTTTTTGTTCTAGGGCTTTCAGGTGTGTCATTAAGTTGGTAATGTATGCTCTCTCCATTTTCTTTTTGGAGGCACTCAGGGCTATGAGTTTTCCTCTTAGCACTGCTTTCATTGTGTCCCATAGATTTGGGTACATTGTGTTTTCATTTTCATTGTGTTCTAAAAAGTCTTTAATTTCTTTCTTTATTTCTTCCTTGACCAAGGTATCATTGAGTAGAGTATTGTTCAATTTCCAAGTGTATGTGGGTTTTCTGTTGTTTCTGTTGCTATTGAAGACCACTTTTATTCCATAGTGATCAGATAGGAGGCTTGGGATTAGTTCTATCTTCTTATATTTGTTGAGGTCTGTCTTGTGACCAATTATATGGTCGATTTTGGAGAAGGTACCATGAGGTGCTGAAAAAAAGGTATATTCTTTTGTTTTAGGATAGAATGTTCTATATATATCAGTTAAATCTAATTGGTCCAAAGCTTCAATTAGTTTCATTGTGTCCTTGTTTAGTTTCTGTTTTCCTGATCGGTCCATTGAGGAAAGTGCAGTGTTGAAGTCACCCACAATTATTGTGTTAGGTGCAATGTGTGCTTTGAGTTTTAATAAAGTTTCTTTTATGAAAGAGGGTGCCCTTGCATTTGGAGCATAGATGTTCAGGATTGAGAGTTCTTCTTGTTGTATTTTTCCTTTGACCAGCAAGAAGTGTCCCTCAGAGTCTCTTTTGATGACTTTGGGTTGAAAGTCAATTTTATCTGATATTAAAATGGCTACTCCAGCTTGTTTCCTGAGACCATTTGCTTGTAAAATTGTCTTCCAGCCTTTTACTCTAAGGTAGTGTTTGTCTTTGACCCTGAGGTGTGTTTCCTGTAAGCAGCAAAATGTAGGGTCCTGTTTACATATCCAGTCAGTTAGTCTGTGTCTTTTTATTGGGGCATTGAGTCCATTGATGTTAAGAGATATTAAGGAATAGTGATTGTTACTTCCTATCATTTTTGACGTTATTTTTTAAATTTGATTGCTTAACTTCTTTTGGGTTTGATGAAAGGTTACTATCTTGCTTTTTTCAGGGTGAAGTTTCCCTCCTTGTATTGGTGTTGTCCTCCTATTATCCTTTTTAGGGCTGGGTTTGTGGATAGATATTGGGTGAACTTGGTTTTGTCGTGAAATGTCTTAGTTTCTCCATCTATGGTGATTGAGAGTTTTGCTGGATATAGTAGTTTTGGCTGGCATTTGTGTTCTCTTAGAGTCTGCATGAGATCTGCCCAGGACCTTCTAGCCTTCATAGTCTCAGGTGAAAAGTCTGCTGTGATTCTGATAGGTCTTCCTTTATATGTTACTTGTCCTTTTTCTCTTACTGCCTTTAATATTCTTTCTTTGTTTAGAACATTTGGTGTTTTGATTATTATGTGACAGGAAGTATTTCTGTTCTGGTCCAGTCTGTTTGGAGTTCTGTAGGCTTCTTGTATATTCATGGGCATCTCTCTCTTTAGGTTAGGGAAGTTTTCTTCCATAATTTTATTGAAGATATTTGCTGGCCCTTTAAGTTGTAAATCTTCACTCTCATCTATGCCTATAATCCTTAGGTTTGGTCTTCTCATTGTGTCCTGGATTTCCTGGATATTTTGGGTTACAAGCTTTTTGCATTTTGCATTTTCTTTAACTGTTGAGTCCATGGTTTCTATGGAATCTTCAGCATCTGAGATTCTTTCTTCTATTTCTTGTATTCTGTTGTTGATATTTGCATCTCTGTCCCCTGATTTCTTCCCAAGGCTTTCTATCTCCAAAGTTGTCTCCTTTTGAGTTTTCTTAGTTGTTTCTACTTCTGATTTTAGATCCTGGATGGTTTTGCTTAGCTCCTTCACTTGCTTGTTTGTGCTTTCCTGTAATTCTTTAAGAGATTTTTGTGTTTTTTCTTTCATGACCTCAGCCTGTTGACCAAAGTTCTCCTGTATTTCTTTAAGAGATTTTTGTGTTTCGTCTTTCATGACCTCAGCCTGTTGACCAAAGTTCTCCTGTATTTCTTTAAGTGTTTTTTGCATTTCCTCCTTGTTGGCTTTTGTATTCTCCTGGATTTCTTTCAATGATTTTTGTGTTTCCCTTGCAAGGGCTTCTAACTTTTGATCCATTTTCTCCTGAATGTCCTTCATGTGTTCCTGTACCAGCATCATGACCAGTGATTTTAAATCCAAATCTTGTTTTACTGGTGTGATGGGGTATCCAGGACTTGCTGGTAGAGGAGAATTTGGTTCAGATGTTGCCATATTGCCTTGATTTCTGTTAGTGACGTTCCTGCGTTTGCCTTTTGCCATCTAGCTCTCACTGGTGTTACTTGGTCTTGTCAGTGCTGGACTCACCAGTGCAAGCTGCCCCTTCCCCGTTGGCCTCTGGTGCACAGCTTACACTGTGCACTGCCTGTAGACAGGGTGCTGTTGTCCAGGCTGTTCAGATCCCGAAGCAGGCACCTGAAGGCTCCCGCTGGGGCCCGCAGGATTTATTGGAGCACACCGACTTCTCCCAGCTGGCCGCCCGGAAGCCCCCACTAGCCTCTTGATGGACCTGGAGATGTGTTGGCCACCCAGGCTGATCTGAAGCGGAAAGAGTTGACCTGAGGGCTTCTGCCTGAGGCCTTGCCCTAGATTGTGTCTGTGGGCCAGATGGAACCCGTGTGCACCCCCAGGGAGCTCCGAAGGTGTATGTTGCTGTGACCTCCCCTGTGTTCCGCTCACTCCGCTGGGCAGCCGATTTCCCCAACCGGGCTGGCGCACACTAGGTTAGCCTTGTCGCCCGGGCCCTGAGTCCAGGCAAACGCCTGGGAGGCCAAGGTCCGAGCAAAGTTCCCCTAGGGCTATGACTGTTATTTGGGTCCGCCAGGTGACCTGGATGGCGGGCGTGCGCGTCCGTGCTCCCCGAAAGCACCGGGAGAGTCTGTTGTGCTAATAACCTCCTGGGCGGGTTGACACACAGATGGCCCACCAAACCGCCCAGTTCTTGGGGTCAGTCCTGTGCCTTTTTGGGCCTAGGATTATGTTTGTGTACCTCAGTCTGACCGATCTCTGGAGCCCGGGATCAAGATGGAGATGAGTCTCTCCTGACTGGCGGGAAGCCGAGTTCTGAAGTGGCTTCCGTGCAGCGAAAGGCTCCGCAGAACCGCAGCTGCTTGCTGCCCGGCTGGTCAGCGAAGGTCAGTGGTCGTGGGCGCAGGGCCTAACTGGACCCTGTGTAGCCTTGGTTCCACCGCTGATGGCCCTTCAGCTGGAGCAGCCACTGCTACCGCCGTCTTATCTGAACTCTTTTAATGTGAACTGACTTAATCTTCACAGCAGCTGTATGGTATAAATTATCTTAATTCTTTTTTCTTTTAACAAATCAGAAAACTATAATTTTGCAAATTTCAATTAATTTTGTGACTACATAGGCATTAAAATAAACATTCTTAGAGTTTTTTTAATTTACCAAATTTTATTAATAAATTAAAAATTATGATCTCACAAGAACTCAAGTAGCCTTTAGAATTTCACACTGCTCAAATAAGGTAGGAACATGGAATAAAAATCAAACACAAAAATCCTTACTCCAGATTCGATTCAGTTAACTACTATTTTATTCTGAATACATTCAGTCGTCAAACATACTTGTGAAATGAATAAGTTAAAGAATCCATTATTTATAAATAAAAATTTGTTATAAACACTGAAACTATTTCATTCTATCAGATCTCAGCTTGATACTTCCTTTAGGAGGATATCTTGATATGTCCTCCCTTATCTCAAAGCATCTCATTGTCTCATGTAAGTTGCTTCATTCAGATCTTGAAACTAACTCTTTATCATAGGCATTATGTTTGCATCAGATACAATGACAGAAATAATGAAAATATCAAGCATTCTATTGATCCTCTGCTACATCCTTACATTTGAGTTCCTTACCTTGGATATTATTTAATTTCCATCCTTATATCATAGATGATATTATTTTACCCATTTTATACGAAGGAAAATAAGAATTAAACATTGCCGGAGAATGTTGATAAATAAATACACAAACTATAAATGCAAATGAGAGCTTCTCATTAAAAACATTATGATTATCATTTGATCCCAATAAAATTAGAAACTACATACTTTGGTAAGTATTCTCATACACTGACATAAATGTTAATAAACAAACATCAGTGTCTTTCTTGATGTTACCATCATCCTGACACTTGTGCTTTATTGGAACAAAGTTAACACAAATCCATCAGAGAACATTTTCCAAACAACCTGAATTTCCTCCCATGCTGATTTCTAGTTCAGACCTATGACATACTCACTTAAATAACCATCACAATCTAGTGCCCCAAAAGGGTAAGCAAAGGACCAGTCCCTCAAAGACCTATTTTTGAGTGGATGACCTGGGAAAATGCCAATTTGACTTTGGGAATGGACCATTAGATAAATGGTATACTGTACGTTAGTATACTAGATGAAGAGTCATTATGAAATTACGAACCCAGAAATGAGTCTCTGATAATGTTGTATATATCCAGGCATATTTAATAATTTCACACTTCATTTGAAAAACATGACATGATATGGCTACCTGTCAGCAATTCTGGAAGGACTGCATGATCTGAATACCACACAGAATGAAACTATATAAGCTATGGATCTTCATAAGCATTTAAGAACTATTTGACATTTTCTTCAGCTTCAGCTGCTTCCTTACAGTATACTTAGACACTACCTCCAAGAGCTAAGGATTTAAGCTATATTTTAGAATCACAGAAGTTGTCAGAGATCCAGGCTTCTTGTGTTTTACTCTGTCATTTTTCCCAAGTGGAAAAAACTCAAGGTCACTACGAAAGACACTATAATGTATTTACATTGCTCTATGTGGTAAGTTGGAGAATCTCCCCTCTTTTTAATTCCCCATTTTAAAAGTTTCAAAGTAATGATTTGTTAACTAAACATTTTATATTTATATGCTAGGTAACATTTTTATATTTATATTCATAGATAACTTGAATGATTTTATAAATTTATTGATATATTTATTTACATTTCAAATGATTTCCCCTTTTCTGGACCCACACTCCCTGAAAGTCCCATCAGTCCCCTTCCATCACCCTGTTTTCCCAGCCAACCCTTCCCACTTCCCTGTTCTGATTTTGTTCTATACTGCTTCACTGAGTCTTTCCAGAACAAAGGGCCACTCCTCCTTTCTTCTTGTACCTCATTTGATGTGTGGATTATGTTTTGGGTATTCCAGTTTTCTAGGTTAATATCCACTTATTAGTGAGTGCATACCATGATTCATCTTTTGAGTCTGGGTTACCTCACTTAGTATTATGTTCTCAAGCTCCATCCATTTGCCTAAGAATTTCATGAATTCATTGTTTCTAATGGCTGAATGGTACTCCATTGTGTATATATACCACATTTTTTGCATCCACTCTTCTGTTGAGGGATACCTGGGTTCTTTCCAACTACTGCCAATTATAAATAGGGATGCTATGAACATAGTACAACATGTATCCTTATTACATGCTGGGGAATCTTTTGGGAACATGCCCAGGAGTGGTATAGCAGGATCTTCTGGAAGTGAGGTGTCCAGTTTTCGGGGAACCGACAAACTGATTTCCAGAGTGGTTATACCAATTTGCAACCCCACCAGTAGTGGAAGAATGTTCCTCTTTCTCCACATCCTCGCCAACACCTGCTGTCTACTGAATTTTTAATCTTAGCCATTGTGACTGGTGTAAGGTGAAATCTCAGGGTTGTTTTGATTTGCATTTCCCTAATGACTAATAAAGTTGAACATTTTTTTTAATCGCTATCATTTTTTATTTATATTTGAAATGATTTCCCCTTTTCTAGCCCCCGACTCCCCAAAAGTCCCGTAAGCCCCCTTCTCTTCCCCTGTCCTCCCACCCACCCCTTCCCCTTCCCCATTCTGGTTTTGCCGAATACTGCTTCACTGAGTCTTTCCAGAACCAGGGGCCACTCCTCCATTCTTCTTGTACCTTATTTGATGTGTGGATTATGTTTTGGGTATTCCAGTTTTCTGGGTTAATATCCACTTATTAGTGAGTGCTTACCATGATTCACCTTTTGAGTCTGGGTTACCTCACTTAGTATGATGTTCTCTAGCTCCTAAGAATTTGATGAATTCATTGTTTCTAATGGCTGAATAGTACTCCATTGTGTAGATATACCACATTTTTGGCATCCACTCTTCTGTTGAGGGATACCTGGGTTCTTTCCAGCATCTGGCAATTATAAATAGGGCTGCTATGAACATAGTAGAGCATGTATCCTTAATATATGGTGGGGAATCCTCTGGGTATATGCCCAGGAGTGGTAGAGCAGGATCTTCTGGAAGTGAGGTGCCCAGTTTTCGGAGGAACAGCCAGACTGATTTCCAGAGTGGTTGTACCAATTTGCAACCCCACCAGCAGTGGAGGAGTGTTCCTCTTTCTCCACATCCTCGCCAAGATCTGCTGTCTCCAGAATGTTTGATCTTAGCCATTCTGACTGGTGTAAGATGAAATCTCAGGGTTGTTTTGATTTGCTTTTCCCTAATGACTAATGAAGTTGAGCATTTTTTAAGATGCTTCTCTGCCATCCAAAGTTCTTCATGTGAGAATTCTTTGTTTAACTCTGTACCCCATTTTAATAGGGTTGTTTAGTTTTCTGGAGTCTAACTTCTTGAGTTCTTTATATATATTGGATATTAGCCCTCTATCTGATGTAGTATTGGTGAAGATCTTTTCCCAATTTGTTGGTTGCCGATTTGTCCTCTTGATGGTATCCTTTGCCTTACAGAAACTTTGTAATTTTATGAGGTCCCATTTGTCAATTCTTGAGCTTAGACCATACACTATTGGTGTTCTGTTCAGAAACTTTCTCCCTGTACCGGTGTCCTCAAGGTTATTCCCCAGTTTCTTTTCTATTAGCTTCAGAGTGTCTGGCTTTATGTGGAGGTCCTTGATCCATTTGGATTTGAGCTTAGTACCAGGAGACAAGGATGGATCAATTTGCATTCTTCTGCATGCTGACCTCCAGTTGAACCAGCACCATTTGTTGAAAAGGCTATCTTTTTTCCATTGGATGTTTTCAGCCTCTTTGTCAAGGATCAAGTGGCCATAGGTGTGTGGTTTCATTTCTGGATCTTCAATCCTGTTCCATTGATCCTCGTGCCTGTCACTGTACCAATACCATGCAGTTTTTAACACTATTTCTCTGTAGTATTGCTTGAGGTCAGGGATGCTGATTCCCCCAGACTTTCTTTTGTTGCTGAGAATAGTTTTAGCTATCCTGGGTTTTTAGTTGTTCCAGATGAATTTGATAATTGCTCTTTCTAACTCTGTGAAGAATTGAGTTGGGATTTTGATGGGTATTGCATTGAATCTGTATATTGCTTTCGGCAAAATGGCCATTTTAACTATATTGATTCTACCGATCCATGAGCATGGGAGGTTTTCCCATTTTTTGAGGTCTTCTTCCATTTCCTTCTTCAGAGTCTTGAAGTTCTTGTCATACAGATCTTTCACATGTTTGGTAAGAGTCACCCCAAGATACTTTATACTGTTTGTGGCTATTGTGAAGGGGGTCATTTCCCTAATTTCTTTCTCAGCCTGCTTATCCTTTGAGTATAGGAAGGCCACTGATTTGCTTGAGTTGATTTTATAACCTGCCACTTTGCTGAAGTTGTTTATCAGCTGTAGGAGCTCTCTAGTGCAGTTTTTTGGGTCACTTAGGTAGACTATCATGTTGTCTGCAAATAATGAGAGTTTGAATTCTTCCTTTCCAATTTGTATCCCTTTGACCTCCTTATGTTGTCAAATTGCCCGAGCTAGTACCTCAAGTACAATATTGAAAAGATAAGGAGAAAGGGGGCAGCCTTGTCTGGTCCCTGATTTCAGTGGAATTGCTTCAAATTTCTCTCCATTTAGTTTGATGCTGGCTACCGGTTTGCTGTATATTGCTTTTACTATGTTTAGGTATGGGCCTTGAATTCCTGTTCTCTCCAAGACTTTAAGCATGAAAGGATGCTGAATTTTGTCAAATGCTTTTTCAGCATCCAATGAAATAACCATGTGGTTTTTTTCTTTGAGTTTGTCTATGTAGTGGATTGCATTGATGGATTTCCGTATATTGAACCAGCCCTGCATTCCCGGGATAAAGCCTACTTGATCATGGTGGATGATCGTTTTGATGTGTTCTTGGATTCGGTTGGCAAGAATTTTATTGAGTATTTTTGCATCGATGTTCATAGGTGAAATTGGTCTGAAGTTCTCTTTCTTTGTTGGATCTTTGTGTGGTTTTGGTATCAGCATAATTTGTGTGCCTTCGTAGAAGGAATTGGGTAGGGTTCCTTCTGTTTCTATTTTGTGGAATAGTTTGAAGAGTATTGGTGTTAACTCTTCTTTGAAGGTCTGGTAGAATTCTGCACTGAAACCATCTGGTCCTGTGTTTTCTTTGGTTGGAAGACCTTCTATGACTCCTTCTATTTCTTTAGGCATTATGGGACTGTTAAGATGGTCTAGTTGGTCCTGATTTAATTTTGGTATTTGGTATCTGTCAAGGAAATTGATTTGGGTATGTTGTGTCTTCATTTTCATTGTGTTCTAAAAAGTCTTTAATTTCTTTCTTTATTTCTTCCTTGACCAAGGTATCATTGAGTAGAATATTGTTCAGTTTCCACGTGTACGTGGGTTTTCTGTTGTTTTTGTTGCTATTGAAGACCACTTTTACTCCATAGTGATCTGATAGGAGGCATGGGATTAGTCCGTCTTCTTATATTTGTTGAGGTCTGTCTTGTCACCAATTATATGGTCCATTTTGGAGAAGGTACCATGAGGTGCTGAGAAAAAGGTATATTCTTTTGCTTTAGGATAGAATGTTCTATATATATCTGTTAAATCTAATTGGTCCAAAGCTTCAATTAGTTTCATTGTGTCCCTGTTTAGTTTCTGTTTTCCTGATCGGTCCATTGAGGAAAGTGCAGTGTTGAAGTCACCCACGATTATTGTGTTAGGTGCAATGTGTGCTTTGAGTTTTAATAAAGTTTCTTTTACGAAAGAGGGTGCCCTTGCATTTGGAGCATAGATGTTCAGGATTGAGTTCTTCTTGTTGTATTTTTCCTTTGACCAGCAAGAAGTGTCCCTCAGAGTCCCTTTTAATGACTTTGGGTTGAAAGTCAATTTTATCTGATATTAAAATGGCTACTCTAGCTTGTTTCCTGAAACCATTTGCTTGTAAAATTGTCTTCCAGCCTTTTACTCTAAGGTAGTGTTTGTCTTTGACCCTGAGGTGTGTTTCATGTAAGCAGCAAAATGTAGGGTCCTGTTTACGTTTCCAGTCAGTTAGGCTGTGTCTTTTTATTGGGTCATTAAGTCCATTGATGTTAAGAGATATTAAGGAATAGTGATTGTTACTTCCTATCATTTTTGACGTTATTTTTTAAATTTGATTGCTTAACTTATTTGGGCTTGATGAAAGGTTACTATCTTGCTTTTTCCAGGGTTAAGTTTCCCTCCTTGTATTGGTGTTTTCCTCCTATTATCCTTTGTACAGCTGGGTTTGTGGATGGATATTGGGTAAACTTGGTTTTCCCATGAAATATCTTAGTTTCTCCATCTATGGTGATTGAGAGTTTTGCTGGATATAGTAGTTTTGACTGGCATTTGTGTTCTCTTAGGGTCTGCATGAGATCTGCCCAGGACCTTCTAGCCTTCATAGTCTCAGGTGAAAAGTCTGCTGTGATTCTGATAGGTCTTCCTTTATATGTTACTTGGCCTTTTTCTCTTACTGCCTTTAATAGTCTTTCTTTGTTTAGTACATTTGGTGTTTTGATTATTATGTCATGGGAAGTATTTCTGTTCTGGTCCAGTCTGTTTGGAGTTCTGTAGGCTTCTTCTATATTCATGAGCATCTCTCTCTTTAGGTTAGGGAAGTTTTCTTCCATAATTTTATTGAAGATATTTGCTGGCCCTTTAAGTTGTAAATCTTCACTCTCATCTATGCCTATAATCCTTAGGTTTGGTCTTCTCATTGTGTCCTGGATTTCCTGGATATTTTGGGTCACAAGCTTTTTGCATTTTGCATTTTCTTTAACTGTTGAGTCCATGGTTTCTATGGAATCTTCAGCATCTGAGATTCTTTCTTCTATCTCTTGTATTCTGTTGTTGATATTTGCATCTCTGTCCCCTGATTTTTCCCAGGGCTTTCTATCTCCAAAGTTGTCTCCCTTTGAGTTTTCTTAGTTGTTTCTACTTCTGATTTTAGATCCTGGATGGTTTTGCTTAGCTCCTTCACTTGCTTGTTTGTGCTTTCCTGTAATTCTTTAAGAGATTTTTGTGTTTCCTCTTTCATGACCTCAGCCTGTTGACCAAAGTTCTCCTGTATTTCTTTAAGTGTTTTTTGTGTTTCCTCATTATTGGCTTTTGTATTCTCCTGGATTTCTTTCAATGATTTTTGTGTTTCCCTTGCAAGGGCTTCTAACTTTTGTTCCATTTTCTCCTGAATTTCTTTATGTATGTCCTTCATGTGTTCATGTACCAGCATCATGACCAGTGATTTTAAATCCAAATCTTGTTTTACTGGTGTGATGGGGTATCCAGGACATGCTGGTAGAGGGGAATTGGGTTCAGATGTTGCCATATTGCCTTGATTTCTTTTAGTGACGTTCCTGTGTCTGCCTTTTGCCATCTAGTTCTCACTGGTGTTAGTTGGTCTTCTCAGTGCTGGACTCACCAGTGTAAGCTGCCCCTTCCCAGGTGGCCTCTGGTGCACAGCTTACCTCCTGCACTGCCTGGAGACAGGGTGCTGTTGCCCAGGCTGTTCAGATTCCGAAGCAGACACCCGAAGGCTCCCGCTGGGGCCCACTGGATTCACCAGAGCACACTGACTTCTCCCAGCTTGCCGCCTGGAAGCCCCTCTTGCCTCTTGCAGGACCTGGAGATGTAGTGTTGCTGCCCAGGCTAATCTGGATCCAGAAGTGGACAGAGCTGAGGGCTCCCCCCAGAGGCCTCAGGACTGGGACCCAAGCTCTGGGCCACAGGAGCAAGCCCTGTTGCAATCTCCCAGACTGCCTCTGGGTGCACACCAGGTCAACTGCACTTCCTGGAGACTGAGCACTGTGGCCCTGGCCATTCAGTTCCCAAAGCAGGCACAGGAAGGCTCCTGCTGGGGCCCACTGGATTCACAGGAGCACACCGACTTCTCCCCACTGGCCTCCCAGAAGCCCCTCTTGCCTCTTGCAGGACCTGGAGATGTGGTGTTGCCGCCCGGGCTGATCTGGATCCCGAAGCAGAGAGATCTGATGGCTCTCGCCAGAGGCCTCAGGACTGAAGTTGAGCGTTTTTTAAGATGCTTCTTTGCTATCCAAACTTCTTCAGGTGAAAATTGTTTGTTTAAATCTGTACCCCATTTTTTAATAGGGTTGTTTGGTTTTCTGGAGTCTAACTTCTTGAGTTCTTTATATATATTGGATATTAGCCCTTGATCTGATGTAGGATTGGTGAAGATCTTTTCCCAATTTGTTGGTTGCCAATTTGTCCTTTAGATGGTGTCCTTTGCCGTACAGAAACTTTGTAATTTTATGAGGTCCCATTTGTCAATTCTTGATTTTAGAGCATACACTATTGGTGCTCTGTTCAGAAACGTTCTCCCTGTACCGATGTCCTCAAGGGTCTTCCCCAATTTCTTTTCTATTAGCTTCAGAGTGTCTGGCTTTATGTGGAGGTCCTTGATCCATTTGGATTTGAGCTTAGTACAAAGAGACAAGGATGGATCAATTCGCATTCTTCTGCATGCTGACCTCCAGTTGAACCAGCACCATTTGTTGAAAAGGCTATCTTTTTTCCATTGGATGTTTTCAGCCTCTTTGTCAAGGATCAAGTGGCCATAGGGTGTGTGGGTTCATTTCTGGATCTTCAATCCTGTTCCATTAACCTGCCTGCCTGTCACTGTACCAATACCATGCAGTTTTTAACACTATTGCTCTGTAGTATGGCTTGAGGTCAGGGATACTGATTCCCCCAGACTTTCTTTTGTTGCTGAGAAAAGTTTTAGCTATCCTGGTTTTTTTCCAGATGAATTTGATAATTGCTCTTTCTAACTCTGTGAAGAATTGAGTTGGGATTTTGATGGGTATTGCATTGAATCTGTATATTGCTTTTGGCAAAATGGCCATTTTAACTATATTGATCCTGCCGATCCATGAGCATGGGAGGTTTTCCCATTTTTTGAGGTCTTCGTCCATTCCTTCTTCAGGGTCTTGAAATTCTTGTCATACAGATCTTTCACATGTTTGGTAAGAGTCACCCCATTATACTTTATACTGTTTGTGGCTATTGTGAAAGGGGTCATTTCCCTAATTTCTTTCACAGCCTGCTTATCCTTTGAGTATAGGAAGGGAACTGATTTGCTTGAGTTGATTTTATAACCTGCCACTTTGCTGAAGTTGTTTGTTTATCATCTGTAGGAGTTCTCTAGTGGAGTTTTTTGGGTCACTTAGGTAGACTATCATGTCATCTGCAAATAATGATAGTTTGATTTCTTCCTTTCCAATTTGTATCCCTTTGACCTCCTTATGTTGTCAAATTGCCCAAGCTAGTACCTCAAGTACAACATTGAAAAGATAAGGAGAAAGGGGGCAGCCCTGTCTCGTCCCTGATTTTAGTGGGATTGCTTCAAGTTTCTCTCCATTTAGTTTGATGCTGGCTACCGTTTTGCTGTATATTGCTTTTACTATATTTAGGTATGGGCCTTGAATTCCTGTTCTCTCCAAGACTTTAAGCATGAAAGGATGCTGAATTTTGTCAAATGCTTTTTCAGCATCCAAGGAAATGACCATGAGGTTTTTTTCTTTGAGTTTGTTTATGTAGTGGATTGCATTGATGGATTTCCGTATATTGAACCAACACTGCATCCCTGGGATAAAGCCTATTTGATCATGGTGGATGATCATTTTGATGTGTTCTTGGATTCGGTTGGCAAGAATTTTATTGAGTATTTTTGCATCAGTGTTCATAATGGAGATTGGTCTGAAGTTTTCTTTCTTTGTTGGATCTTTGTGTGGTTTTGGTATCAGCGTAATTGTGGCTTTGTAGAAGGAATTGGGTAGGGTTCCTTCTGTTTCTATTTTGTGGAATAGTTTGAAGAGTATTGGTGTTAGGTCTTCTTTGAAGGTCTGATAGAATTCTGCACTGAAACCATCTGGTCCTGTGGTTTTTTTGGTTGGAAGACTTTCTATGACCCCTTCTATTTCTTTAGGGGTATGGGACTGTTTAGATGATCTATTTGGTCCTGATTTAATTTTGGTATTTGGTATCTGTCTAGGAAATTGTCCATTTCCTCCAGATTCTCCAGTTGTGTTGAGTATAGGCTTTTGTAGTAGGATCTGATGATTTTTTGGATTTCCTCAGTTTCTGTTGTAATATCTCCCTTTTCATTTCTAAGTTTGTTAATTTGGATACTTTCTCTTTGCCCTTTGTTCAGTTTGGCTAAGGGTTTATCTATTTTGTTGATTTTCTCAAAGAACCAGCTCCTGGATTCGTTGATTCTTTGTATGGTTCTCTTTGTTTCCACTTGATTGATTTCAGCGCTGAGTTTGATGATTTCCTGTCTTCTACTCCTCCTGGGTGAAATAGCTTCTTTTTGTTCCAGGGCTTTCAGGTGTGTCATTAAGCTGCTAGTATATGCTCTCTCCATTTTTCTTTTTGGAGGCACTCACGGCTATGAGTTTTCCTCTTAGCACTGCTTTCATTGTGTCCCAAAGATTTGGATATGTTGTATCTTCATTTTCATTGAATTCTAAAAAGTCTCTGATTTCTTTCTTTATTTCTTCTTTGGCCAAGGTGTCATTGAGTATTGTTCAGCCTCCATGTGTATGTGGGCTTTCTGTTGTTTTTGTTGCTATTGAAAACCACTGTTACACAATAGTGATCTGATAGGAGGCATGGGATTAGTTTGATCTTCTTGTATTCGTTGAGGTCTGTCTTGTGACCAATTATATGGTCAATTCTGGAGAAGGTACCATGAGGTGCTGAAAAAAGGTATATTCTTTTGCTTTAGGGTGAAATGTTCTATAAATATCAGTCAAATCCAATTGGTCCAAAGCTTCAATTAGTTTTACTGTGTCCCTGTTTAGTTTCTGTTTTCCTGATCGGTCCATTGAGGAGAGTGGAGTGTTGAAGTCCCCCACAATTATTGTGTTAGGTGAAATGTGTGCTTTGAGCTTTAGTAAAGTTTCTTTAAGAATGATGGTGCCCTTGTATTTGGAGCATAGATGTTCAGAATTGAAAGTTCTTCTTGGTGGATTTTTCCTTTGACCAGCAAGAAGTGTCCCTCAGTGTCTCTTTTGATGACTTTAGATCAATTTTATCTGATATTAGAATGGCTACACCGGCTCGTTTCCCAAGACCATTGGCTTGTAAAATTGTCTTCCAGCCTTTTACTCTAAGGTAGTTTTTGTCTTTGACATTTAGGTGTGTTTCCTGTATGCAGCAAAATGTAGGGTCCTGTTATCCAGTCTGTTAGTCTATGTCTTATTATTGGGGAATTGAGTCCATTGATGTTAAGAGATATTAAGGAATAGAGATTATTACTTCCTATCATTTTTGATGTTATTTTTATATTTGAATGATTATCTTCTTTTGGGTTTGATGAAGGAAGGTTACTATCTTACTTTTTCCAGGGTGTAGTTTCCTTCCTTGTATTGGAGTTTTCCTCCTATTATTCTTTGTAGAACTGGGTTTGTAGAAAGATATTGTGTAAACTTGGTTTTGTCATGGAATGTCTTGGTTTCTCCATCTATTGTGATTGAGAGTTTTCCTGGGTATAGTAGTCTTGGCTGACATTTGTGTTCTCTTAGAGTCTGCATGAGATCTGCCCAGGATCTTCTAGCTTTCATGGTCTCTGGTGAGAAGTCTGTTGTGATTTTGATAGGTCTTCCTTTATATGGTACTTGGCCTTTTTCTCTTACTGCCTTTAATATTCGTTCTTTGTTTAGTGCATTTGGGGTTTTAATTATTATGTGGCGAGAGCTATTTCTGCTCAGATCCAGTCTGTTTGGAGTTCTGTAGGCTTCTTGTATATTACATAGGTATCTCTCTCTTTAAGTTGGGAAAGTTTTCTTCCATAATTTTGTTAAAGATATTTGCTGGCCCTTTCAGTTGTAAATCTTCACTCTCATCTATACCTGTAATCCTTAGGTTTGGTCTTCTCATTGTATCCTGGATTTCCTAGATGTTCTGGGATACAAGCTTTTTGCATTTTGCATTTTCTTTGACAGTTGAGTCAATGGTTTCTATGGTATCTTCGGCATCTGAAATTCTTTCTTCCATCTCTTGTATTCTGTTGTTTATATTTACATCTATGGCCCCTGATTTTTTCTCAAGGTTTTCTATCTCCAAAGTTGTCTCCCTTTGTGATTTCTTAGTTGTTTCTACTTCTGTTTTTAGATCCAGGATGGTTTTGCTCAGTTCCATCATTTGTTTGTTTGTGTTTTCCTGTAATTCTTTAAGAGATTTTTGTGTTTCCTCTTTCATGACTTCTGCCTGTTGACTCAAGTTCTCCTGCATTTCTTTAAGTTTTTTTGCATTTCTTCTTTATTGGCTTCTATCTCTTGAGCCTTGTTCTCCTGCATTTCTTTAAGTGATTTTTCTGTTTCCATTATATGGGTTTCTAGCTTATTCATGTTCCCCTGTATTTCTTTAAGAGATTCATTTATGTCTTTTTTGTGTTCTTCTAGCAGCATCGTGATCAGTGATTTTAAATCCAAATCTTGTTTCTCTGGTGTGTTGGCATAACCAGAACTTGCTGATGTTGGAGAGTTTGGTTCAGATGCTGCCATATTGCCTAGATTTCTGTTAGTGGTGTTCCTGCGTCTGCCCTTTGCCATCTTGTTCTCTGGAGTTAGTTGGTCTTGCCCCTGGCTGGTGTTTGGGCCTCCTGAGGGGCTCTGGGGCTATTACTGCAACACTATATGGCTGGGTTTCCCCTGTAGCTAATTGCTGATGTGCTTGCTGTCTTCCTCTTGGGTGCCCTTGCAGCTCTAGTGTGCTTTACCCCAGATTGTGTCTGTGAACCAGATGGAGCCCGTTTGCACCTTCAGGGAGTGCTGATGGTGTATGCTGCCGGGACCTTTTCTGCCTGCTGATCACTCTGCTGGGCAGCTGATCTCCCAACCGGGTTGGTGCACACAAGGCCAGCCTGGCTGATCAGGCCCTAGGGCCAGGTAAAAGCCTTGGAGGCCAAGGTCAGAGCAAAGTTCCCCTCGGGCTATGACTATTAATTGGGTCTGTCAGGTGGCCAGGATGGCGGTCGTGTACGCTCGCGCTCCCTGAAAGTGCTGGGAGAGTCTGCTGGGCTAACAACCTCCTGGGCGGGTTGACACACAGATGGCCCTCCAAGCCGCCCAGTTCTTGGGGTCAGTCCAGGGCCTGTTGGGGCCTAGACCTCCGCTTTGTTAGCCTCAGGCTATGCCTGTTACCGGCTTTGCCTGCTAGAGCTCTCTGGCGTCCTGTAGGCAAAATGGCGGTGCGTGCGCAGGTGCGGGCAAAAAAACCTCCTGGCTGTGTTGGCACCCCGATGGCCCCCCGAACAGCCCAGTGCCTGGGTGCAGGCCAACGCTGTCGGGCTTAGACCCCCGCGATGTTTGCCTCGGGTTATGTTTATGTACCTCAGTCTGTCCGATCTCTCTGGAGTCCGAAACCAAGATGGAGGCGAGTCTCTTGTGACTGGCGGGAGGCAGAGTTCTGATGTGGCTTTTGTGTGGTGAAAGGTATCGTAAATCCGCAGGTGCTTGCAGCCCGGCTGGCCAGCGAAGGTCAGTGGTCGCAGGGCCTAACTGGACCCTGTGTCACCTTGGTTCCACTGCTGATGGCCCTTCGGCTGGACCAGCCACTGCTGCACTGCAGCCACCAGCCGAATGTTTTATTTTTTATCTCTTTATTTAATCTAAGTAGTCATCTGGCTACTTCAGACTCTCTTTTTGTGATTTTTCAGTTATGGACAATTCACATTTCCTACTTTACCTTTTTCAAATTAGGGAAGTTGTCATTTTTTCAAGAAATTACTTTATTCTATGTTAATTTATTGCTGTAAACATTTTAAACTTCTTGGCAGCCTGCAGAAATCAAAATTATATTCATTTATTTGAAATTGTTTATGTGTTTCTCCTGATTTCATTCTTAGCAGTGTACCAGTGATTTGTCAATTTTATTAGTCTTTGTAAAGAACCTGCTTTAAATTTATTGATCTTCTTTCTGCAAGTTTGTTTCCTTTCCTTTTTTTCTCATCACCTCTAAATTTACTGCACTTATTTTGGTATTTAATTTATTGTTATTTTTCTAGGTTTTGGAATGAATACCTCTGTTCTAATATCTACCATTTTTCTTTGTACAACATAGAACTTAAGTTCTAAATGTATCTGAGCATGGTATTAATCGAATCAAACACTTACTTTCTAAGAATGTGCCAAGATATGGCCTAGATAGGGACAGTGTTTAGGCACATGTGCTCAGTTCTGGGTATCCACCAATTATAGGCAGTTACATAGCATTGCCATTCTTCTCTGTGGTTCTCTGAGTCACAGACTACTTTCATATGTATGTGCAATAAATGTAAATAGAATCATAATATACATATTTACAAAATCACTTCCAGACAATGTTTAAACAATATACCCACTCTAGACTTGAACTGCTAAACTTTTGGATCTTTGATCTCCCCCCACACCCCCCCAAAAGTGCTTTTACTTAATGAAATTTTTGTTATAAAATTCTTAAAGTTTAATGTGTTAATTCTATTTCTTGATCCATTCTAAAAATATTCACTATGTAGTTGGAACAGGTGGACCATTAGTGCTGGAAAGTAATTGTTGACATATATGAATCCAAATTTATGTTGCTAAGATATGTTTTTTCTACAGACACTCTGTTCTCATTTACTTTTTATTCTAGTTGCATTATTCCGTTAAAATGTTTGCATTTCATTACTTAATTTTTATATGAATTTAATATGAATCCTTTATGTATAAAGTACAGTGCAGAATTAATATGTTCTATTTAACTTGGAGAAAGAGTCTGAGTAACTCATTGTGATGATCTTTACTGAATTCTTTTTTATTTTGAGACTCATTTTATTTATGTGAGTGTATGCATGTACACATGTCTATATATGCCAGTGGAGGCAGGAAAAACTGTATCAGATCCCCTAGAGCTTGAGATTACAAGCATCATAGCCAACTGTCAGGTAAGCACCCTGGACCTAACCCTGGTCTTCATACTTGAACAAGAAGCACTTTACTGAATGAAAGCTCCAACTGTCAATAAAGTTTTAAGACCAGGAGTAGTATAGCTGGGTCTTGAGGTAGAATTATTCCCAGTTTTCTGAAAAATCACCAAATTGATTTCCAAAGTGGTTGTACGAGTATACACCACCAGCAATGAAGGACTGTTCCCCTTGCTCCATAGCCTCGCCAGAATGTGCTGTCACTTGAGTTTTTGATCTTACCCATTCTGACAGGTGTAAATGGAATCTAAGGGTCATTTTGATTTGCATTTCCCTGATGACTAAGGATGTTGAACATTTCTTTAAGTGCTTTTCAACCATTTTCCTCATTCAAGAACACTGTACGAAGCTGTGTCCCTCATTTTTTTTAATTGGGTTATTTTGTTGGTGTCTCATTTCTTGAGTTCTTTGTACATTTTGAATATCATCCCTTTGACAGATGTAGGGTTGGTGAAGTTCTTTTTCCATTATGTAAGCTACTGTTTTATCCTATTGATGGTAGGTATCCGTTGCCATATTGCAGCTTTTCAGTTTCATGAGGACCCATTTGTTAATTGTTGATCTTAGTGCCTGAGCTATTGGTGTTCTGTTCATGAAGTTGTCTCCTGTGACTATGTGTTCAAAGATATTTCCGACTTTCTCTTCTATCAGATTTATTGTGTACTGTTTTATGTTGAAGTCTTTTGTCCATTTGGACTTGAGTTTTGTGCACGGTGGTAAATGAGGATCTATTTGCATTCTTTGACATATTCAGCACCATTTGTTGAATATACACTCTTTTTTCCATTGTATAGCTTTTGTTTCTTTGTTTAAAATCAAGTGTCTGTAAGTTTGTTGGTTTTATTTCTGGGTTTTCTATTCTATTCCATTGAACAACCTGACTGTTTCTATGTCAATACCATGCAGTTTTCATTACTATTACTCTGTAGTACAGCTTGAAGTCAGGGATGATGATACAACCAAAAGTTTTTTCATTGTACAGGATTGCTTTAGTTATTCTGTTTTTTTTTCTTTTTCCATATAGAGTTGAGAATTGTTCTTTCAAAGTTTGTATAGAATCATGTTGCGATTTTAGTGGGAATTGCATTTAATCTGTAGATTGCTATTTTTATAGGATATTTTCTTTCTTTACATTTCAAATGTTATCCCCTTTCCTGGTTTCCCCACTAAAAACACCCTATCCTACTCCCCCCTCCCCCTGCTCACCAACCCACCCACTCCTGCTTCCCTATCCTGGTATTCCCCTACATTGAGGTATCAAGTCTTCTCAGGACCAAGGGCTTCTCCTCCATTTGATGTCCAGTAATGTCTCGCTCTGCTAAATATGCAGCTGGAGCCATGTGTCCCAAATATGCACATGGGTCCCTCCATGTGTACTCTTTAGCTGGTAGTGTCATCCCTGGAAACTCTAGGGGTATTGGTTGATTGATATTGTTGTTCCTTCTATGGGTCTGCAAGCTCCTTCAGCTCCTTGGGTCCTTTCTCTAGCTCGTCCATTGGGGACCATGTACTCAGTCCAATGGTTAACTGAGAGCACCCACCTCTGTATTAATCAGTTACTGGAAGAGCCTCTCAGGAGACAGCTGTATCAGGCTCCTGTTAGCAAGTACTTGTTGGCATTCACAATAATGTCTAAGTTTAGTGATGGTATTATATGGGATGGAACCCCAGGTAGGGCAGACTCTGGATGACCTTTCCTTCAGTATCTGCATCATACTTTATCTCTTTATCTCCTACCATGGGTATTTTGTTCCCCTTTCTAATAAGGACCAAAGTATCCATACTTTGGTCTTCCTTCTTCTTGAGCTTTGTTTGGTCTGTGAATTGTATCTTGGGAATTCCAAGCTTCTGGAATAATATCCACTTATCAGGGAATGCATACCATGTGTATTCTTTTGTGATTTGGTTTCCTCACTTAGGATATTTTCTAGTTTCACACATTTGCCTAAGAATTTCATGAATTCATTGTTTTTAAGAGCTGAGTAGTATTCCATTGTGTAAATGTACTATATTTTCTGTATCCATTCCACCATTGAGGGACATCTGGGTTCTTTTAAGCTTCTGACTCTTATAAATATGGCTGCTATGAACATAGTGGAGCATGTGTCCTTATCACATGCTAGGGAATCCTCTGGGTATATGCCCAGGAGTGGTATAACCGGGTCCTCTCTTAGTATCATGCAGTTTTCTGAGGAACAGCCAGACTGACTTCAAGAGTGGGTGTACCAGCTTGCAACTCCACCAGCAGTGGAAGTGTGTTTCTCTTTCTCCACATCCTTGCCAGCACCTATTTTCTCCTAAGATTTTGATCTTAGCCATTCTGACTGGTATGATGTAAAATCTCAGGGTTGCTTTGATTTGAATTTCCCTGAAGACTAAGGATGTCAAACATTTCTTTCTCAGTCATTCAATATTCCCCAGTTGAGAATTCTTTGTATAGCTCTGTATCCAATATATAGTAGGGTTATTTGGTTCTCTGGAGTCTAACTTATTGAGTTCTTTGTATATACTGGATGTTCATCCTCTATCAGATATAGGATTGATAAAAGAACTTCTGGCAGAATCACCATCCCTGACTTTAACTTGTACTACAGAGAAATTGTAATAAAAACTGCATGGTATTGGTACAGTGACAGGCAAGTAGATAAATGGAATAGAATAGAACACCCAGAAATGAACCCATATACCAATGGTCACTTGATCTTTAACAAAGAAGAAACCATCCAGTAGAAAAAAGTCAGTTTCCAATTAATGGTGCTGGTTCATCTGGTCCTTAGCATGTAGAAGAATGCAAATTTATCTATTCTTATCCCCTTTTACAAAACTCAAGGCCAAGCAGATCAAGAACCTCCATATAAAACAAAATACATTGAAACTAATAGAAAAGAAAGCGGGAAAGACCCTCAAGTACATGGTCACAGGGGAAAAGTTCCTGAATAGAACCCAATAGGTTATACTCTAAGATCAAGAATTGACAAATGGGACCTCATAAAATCACAAAGCTTCTGTAAGACAAAGGACAATGTCAATAGGACAAAACAGGAACCAACAAACTGGGAAAAGATCTTTACCTATCCAATATCCTATAGATTACTTTTTAAGATGGCCATTTTTTCTGTTAATCCTACTGACCCATGAGAATTGGAGATTTCTCAATTTTCTGATATTTTCTCCAATTTATTTCTTTAAATATTTGAAGATCTCATCATATAGGTTTTTCACATCATAAGAACACGTATTCACCTATATTCATAGCAGCTTTATTCATTATAGCTAGAAACTGGAAATAACCTATATGTCCCTCACTCAAAGAAGGAATGATTAAAATAAAATATGGTACATTTACAGAATGAAGTACTATTTAGCTATTAAAATAACAATATTATGAAATTTTCTTGCAAACAAATGGAACTAAAAATGCCATCCTTAGTGAGGGAACCAGACCCAGAAATACAAACATGTTATGTACTCACTTAAAGTGGATATTAGCCCTAAAGTAAGGGATAATCATCCTACAATTGCAGACTCAAAGAAGTTAAGTAATAAGGAGGGTTCAATGAAGAATTCATGAATCTCACTTTAAGAGGAAGTAAAACAAAGCAGGTATCAGTGGTTATGGGGTCTGAATAGGAGGTTGAATATAAGAACAAAAGAGATTAGGTAGGGGTAGATGGAGGGAGGGATTATTGGGAGAGACAACTGGAATCAAGGAACACAATTGGGATGAACTAGAAATCCAGTGCAATGGAAACTGTGGGAATTTGTGAAGATGACCACAGCTAAGACTCCTAGCAATGGGGGATATGGAATCTGAACACTCTCCTGTAACCAGGCACGTCATCCAGTGGAAGGATTGCAACACCAACTGAAGCAAAACACTTTCAACCTACAATTTGTCATGCCTATAAAAAGCACTGGGGAAAATTGCTGCAGAAACTGTGGGAGGACCTAACAATGACTGGTACAGTTTGAAACCCATACCATGAAAGGAAGTCCGTCACTGACAACTGATGATCAAGAACCAGAGATTGGAAAGCCCAGAGACCTAGAATAGAAAACTAAACACAAATGGAAAAAAATGTAATTATTCCTAGTGATATTTTTATGTACTCATAGATTGGTGCCTAGTCCTATTGTCAACAGAAAGTCTTCACATAGTAACTAATGAAATAGACACAGAAACCCAGAGCTAAATATTAGGCAGAGTTTTACAAATCCTGTGGAATAGGGGTGGGAAGAATTGTAGCAGCCAATGAGTTCAAGGATATCACAAGAAAATCTTCTGCATCCAGGGGGCTCACAGAAACTGAACCAACAAGTATGGAGCATACATGGGACTGACCAAGGCCCTTTGCACATGTGTTACAGTTGTGTGGCTTGATCTTCTTATGGGACTCCTAACAGAGGAACAGGGGTTGTCTCTGACTTTGTTGCCTGCTTTTTGACCCTTTTTTTCTGCTGGATTGCCTCTTCTAGATTTAATAGGATAGGATGTCCCTTGTCTTACAGGAACTTGATATGCTATGGCTTTTTGATATTTGTGGAACACTTAGCCTTTTCTGAAGTAAAAAGGAGGAAGAGTAGTGGATGGAGGTGGGGTGGGGGATGGGCTTAGAGGAGAGGAGGAAGAAGAAACTATACTCAGGATGTGGTAGATGATAGGTAGATAGATAGATAGATAGATAGATAGATAGATAGATAGATAGATAGATGGCAGGCAGACAGATAGATGATAGATAAAATAAAAGCCAAAAAACTCTTAAATAGCTACAAGATACTATATCCCTACCTCAGTTATTGCCTTTTGCTGTCCTGACTTTATTACCCATAGTCTTTCTACAAGTCACTTCTGCTATGTCACACAAAATAAACCAAGATCTGCATGCCTTAAGATAATGTAAGAGGAGACACGTGAACTGCACTGCCAATAAATACAGAGGTGGGGAAGGGATGATCTTAACTCAGATAGTGAAAATGGTCCAACAACCCCATGATTATACTAAGACAATAACCTGCATTATTAAATGAGTAAACTTTATAGAACTCTAATTATATTTGTAAAAACTCTATTTTCAAACTGAACATCCACCTACTGCTAATTTAAGTTTAGACTTATTTTGTCTTATTTTGAGTGATTTCTACTTGCCAACAACCATGATAAACATTGCAGGTAGAAGAACAAAGATGTCATGGCCTCCACACATCTAGAATGTACAATCTCATAAAAAAAAAAGCAACTGAATAAGTGATAGTAGAGCGGGTGTTGGGCAACAGACACAGTGCTAAGTTTAAAACAATAGTGTTGGCAATGGCAGTCATGACCATAGTGACTCAAAAAACATATTGTCACATACTGGGGCCTATAGGATTTTTATTTTATTTTTTGTTTTTTCCTTCCTATGGTGATTTGAATAAGAATGCCCCAGAAAGGTTTATATATTTGAATGTTTGGTCATCAAAGAGTAGCACTAATCAAGAGAGATTAGGAGGTGAGTCCTTCTTGGGGTAGGTGTGGCCTTATCTGGCCTTTTTGAAGAAAGTGTGCCACTTGTGGTGGGTGGTAGAATTTCAAAGGCCGAAACCAGTCCCACCTTCTGCTACCTGTGGATCCAGCTGCAGAATTTTCAGCTACTTCTCTAGTATCATGTCTGCCTGAATGCTCCCTGCTCTGATGACCATGGACTAAACTTCTGAAATTGTAAGCAAACCCCAATTAAATGCTTTTCTTTATAAGAATTTCTGTGGTAATGCTGTCTCTTCACAACAATATAACTAAGACACTTCCTCTCTGAATTTCAGAGTTACACACACACACACACACACACACACACACACACACACACACACGCACGCGCCAGAAACCAAAGCTGATACTGTGTGTCCATAAATGAATTCTAGGCAGTCTTTCAGGCCAGATAAATCATTCCTCGCATTCACAAAGTCTTGGATTTTTCCTTGCAAATCCCCATTGTCTGAGAAGAGCATGTTTTTCAGAAGATAATTCCCTCTCAATCGGGGGAAAAAAAAAAAACAAGCTCAGTAGATTCTACTTTGTTGTATACCACCGAATCCCAAATGATTTGGCATGCGCTATTTCCTCCTGGCACTCAACTTCAAAACATAGCATGGACTTCTTGTTAAAGTGCAGAAAATACATGTTCACAACCAAATCACCATGAAACTGCAGCTTTCACTTCAAAAAGGTCTGCAAAGTAATTCTGGATTTGAGTTCTTCCAAAACAAATGCTATGCTTACAAATTTTAGAGTGGCTTTCCAACACTGGCACTATGGCACACCTGAGTTGTTTGTCATCCCACTTGAACATTGGGGGAAAAATCATCATAAAACCTCAGGTTGCTTTTCTTGCAGTGTCCAGCTGGAAGGCCTTGCCTGGGTCCCTTTTGAACTATAGTGTGGAAAACTTTTCGGCTTTTTTGTTTTTGATCATCATTGTACTAATTTTAATGTTTTCTTGTTGGCAAACAAAAGTCAATAAAGACATGTATAACAAAATTTTTAAGAAATTTAGACCAAAGTAATCTGACTTATTGAATAAAAGCAAATGAAATTAAAATATTTCAAAAAATCAAAAGACACATTAAAATGGGTAAGCAACTAGTCTTGTGGTCAAAAGACCTGGACCTCATGCCTCTGTTGACAAAGGATAGCTTTCCTATGACATTTACTGAAAGTGTCCAATAGCCTATAATGTACTACATGGATATAAGGTTTAATCCTTATGATAATTTACTTAATAATTCAAATTCTTTGACATTGCTTAATTCCAATTTTTCTAGACACATTGCTATATATACAAAGTTGCCAGTAAGAGCTAGAGAGATAGATGGCCCAGTGCTTAAAATCACTGGTTGCTCTTTAAAAGGAGAAGGATTCAACTCACAGCACCCACATAGTGACACATAGCAATCCCTAACTCTAATCAAAAGGAACGTTATACTTCTTCTGGTCTGTGCATGCACCAGGTACAAATGAAGTACAGTACACATGTGCAGGCAAAACATCCACCCATACATATAAAACAGATATCTTAATTATCACTCAATATGTACATCTAAAATTAGGTTACTGGTCACAAAGTAAAGGATTCCCTACTAACATCTCAAAACATTTCATTCTATCACCCTGTATTCTTCCTGTGCCAAACCTTATCACATCATCTATGTCTCTGTTCATCCTTAGGTTCTCAGTAGATTTCCTCTTACATTCTGTCATTTGTCTTTCACTATAAATAAGCTCAAAGCAAAATAGCTCAAACTCTGCCTTACTGTCTCTTTAAGCTATTTGAATAGATCTGTTCTTTCTCCAATTTCTTTCAATGAAAACATCATGTCTGAACATTTTCCCCAAAATATTTGCTGTTTGTATATGGTCTTCCAACTGTAGCTGATCAAGTTTTATTTATGGAAAGTCAGTCTGGAGAGATAAACTGCAATAAGTTTGTAAAATACCTTGAATTCCAGTGGTATGAGCATCTTGGAGATATTAACGTGTTTAGCAGAAATGTGTTACATCAGAGATTAAAACAATCTCAACAGTCTAAACATGAATAGATAAAGAGAATTGTGGAAATCATAGCAACAGACAAGAGGCTAATAGTGAAAACACTAGTCATAAGGCTTGTTAATAGTCCAGTAAAGTCCTCATTTTTCTTTTCATGATGTTGTCTCTCATTGTCAGCTTGACTGGTTTTAAAATCATTTAGGAGACTTGTTTATGAGTTTGTCCTTGAGGGTGAGTCCAAAGAGTTTTAAGTGAAGAAAGTAGACATACCCTGAATGTGGGTGGCATCATTCCATCCACTAGGGTCCCAGACTACTTTTTTATTTAAAAAAAAAAAGAGGGAGAGAAAACAAACTGGAGGTAAGATTCATCTCTCTCTACATTTTGGTGTGGGTACAATAGAAAAAGTTGTTTCACTCTCCTGCTATGCTTTTCTTGAAGGATAAATGGTATTCCTTCAAGCTATGTGTCAAAATTAATCTTCTCATCCTAATCTTGTGTCACAGCATCAAGAAAGGTAACTGATAAACTAAAAACCCTATATCTGCCAAGTATTCTGTATTTCATCAGAGTGCAGAAAAATAACTGACTTCACCAATACTTGACAAACTTACTTTGACTCCTTGTCAGATTTCTTTCCACTCTTACTTAGGATCAGGCCTCCAATATCTTCAACAAAGACTACCTCTACCAAGGATATATTCTTCCTTCTACATCCTTCTATTAGTCCCCTATCACCTCATAAGATGGAGCTAGCTGAACTCTGACTTTTTCCACTTCCACACCCATCAAGGATATCTTCCCTTCCACAACATGTATGCAGTATGGTTTATTATGTCCATCATGATCCAACCCTTTGCCCACCCTCCAGATACTTGACTATGAACTTGCTGTCCTGCTCTCCTCAGCACTTTGTAGTTCTGAATAGGCTCATGTACCTTGTTCCCCCATTCCCTCTATTCTCTCACTAGAAATGAACCTTGTTCTTCAATGATTACAACATTCTTTTCTTGCTTGGAACCATTCCATAGGTTGGTCTTGTGCTCTCAGGACACCATTATGATGTCTGCTGACTTAACAGAACACAATAAATTGTCATTATCTCTACTATGCTCCATTTAAGTCAGAGTCCCTCAAAGACAAAAACTGAGGTCTTTTGACTATTGTCAAATCCTCTATTACAACCTGAAGGTCTAGAGATTGCACATGTAAATGACAACTAGTTAACTAATCAGCAGTTGCTTGACACGGCACTTATCAAACAAACAGAAAAGTAGGGAAAACATACAAAGGTCTATTCATTCAGTTACTGACCTAAGTTCCCATTAAGTCTCAGATAGGAGTAAGCCTCAATTACGGGTAGAGACTTCTAAGAACAGGGACTTTAGAAACAAACCAGAGCTAGAATCTGTCAAGCTAAATTTCTGAACTTGGGAATGCCATTTATTTTGAAAAAGCCAACTGGAGCAAGTGGCCTGCTTCTCACTGCTGTAATAAGAAAAGGACATTGGGTATATTATCAGAAACACCAAGGTCACTCCTATTTTTTCTGTTACTTCTTAAGTTTCACATCCTTAAACGGTGAGTACAATATCTCTCACCTTACAGAACAGGCATGAAGCTTAAGCAAGATAAGCTACTCACAACATACAGTGCCTATTATGGTGTCTAGCTTCAGGGGAAAATGACAAATGTAACAATCAGCAGCATTATATGAGTGGCACAAGCCCAAGAAAAACTTTTCCTGTGTTCATCTTTAAGGGGTGTGGGCATCTACAAGATCAAAACCTTCTAAGTGAATCTGATACTGCAGAAGAAGTGAACAAAGGTAGGCAAATGAATTGTCATAGTTTGTTGGTGTTCTGTAAAAATAAACACATATTGAAAATAGGACATTTAAAACACTAAAAGCCTTACTCCATGTTCATAGTGCAAGCTATAAAGCACTGGCTACACATCAGGTGTTGCTGTGTTTCATCTTTTCCATGAGTGCGAGAGGCACATATAGCTGCCCCATTTCCAGATGAAGAAAATACAACCAGACAAGATAAGAAGAATACCCAGCAAACTGCTTTCTTGTTCCAAAGATCCACATGCTTTATTCCCATGGTAATGTCCTATTAAGCATGTCCCACAGTCTATGCTAGGTAAAGTCCTTTGTTTTGTACATATGAGGCCAATTGACTCTAGAAATTCCTAATAAAAGACCAAATAAAGAACAGTCAAGATATTTAACAGACTAGCCTAAGGTCACAAAATCAGTAAACCAAAGTTTAGGAAAACAACCTCCTTTGCTAAAATAGAATGGCTACAAGCTGTTTATAAATAATGAAATGTTGATTTGGGGTATATGCCAAGGATAGAATGCTTGCCTAACATGAAAAAAGCCATGAGTTCAATTTCCAAAAAGTGGAGTGAAAACTACTTCTCCTTAAGCTTGGTGTTAGAAAATTGTACAAAAATTTTCTCCAGTGAAGTAGTTATAGGAGCTATCCCATGTAAAAACAGCTATGTTACTATATTATAAATATTGTGTTGTATATATTATATGTGAATTTCTTACAAACTTCTTAGTATTAGAAGAACTTAAGAACTGCATGTAAAACTACCCATTTTCCAAAGAGCAACACACCTGGGACTGAAAAGTTCTGCTCATCAATCACAAATTAATAATATATTTAAAGTGAATTTTTACTTACTTAAAGATGACAGCTTGTGAAAAAGCGACAGATATTTGAAAAAAACATAGAATATTTGCTAAATCAAATTTTGGTTAATGGGGTATATTATACTAAAAGGTTTTCTTATCTAATACTCAAAAGCAGCATTTATTCTATTAGTTT
Source organism: Apodemus sylvaticus (assembly GCF_947179515.1). NCBI lineage: Eukaryota > Metazoa > Chordata > Mammalia > Rodentia > Muridae > Apodemus > Apodemus sylvaticus. The sequence continues at coordinate 112,832,963 of NC_067472.1, forward strand.
GAAAAGTTTGCTACTCATTCCTTGAGCTGCCTAGGCAATGAGCTACAGATTTATATACAAGTATGGCTATTTTTCTATGGAGTTTCTGGTACAATAAAAGTGACTAGTTAATAAGAAAATATAATAGAGTGGAGCAGCTGGGACAGAAGTCTTCCTGCCACCATTGGCACTAGGGAGCCTGGAGACTCCACAGCCTTCTGTTCACAGCCCGCCAGGAGAGAGTGATCTCCCAGCAGTGCTTTCACTTCTGAGCTCAGAGGAGTAAGGACACAGGCTTACAGGCCCACAGGAGGAACAAACTCCATTCAGAGACAACAATACCACCTAGCACCAGAGATAACAAGATGGCAAAAGGCAAGCACAAGAACCCTACCAACAGAAACCAAGGCCTTATGGCAACATCAGAAGCCAGTTCTAACACCACAGCAAGTCCCAGATACCCCAACACACCAGAAAAACAAGAGTTGGATTTAAAATCGTATCTCACGATGCTGATAGAGGGCTTCAAGAAAGCCTTGAATAACTCCCTTAAAGAAATACAGGAGAACATCGGTCAACAGGTAAAAGCCCTTAAAGAGGAAACACAAAAATCCCTTAAAGAATTACAGGAAAGCACAAACAATCAAGTGAAGGAACTGAACAAAACCATCCAGGATCTAAAAGTGGAAGTAAAAACAATGAAGAAATCGCAAAGTGAGACATCTCTAGAGATAGAAAACCTTGGACAGAATTCAGGAGTCAGAGTTGCAAGCATCAACAACAGAATACAAGAGAGAGAAGAACCTCAGGTGCTAAAGATACCATAGAAAACATTGACTCAACAGTTGAAGAAAATGCAAAATGCATAAAGCTTGTAACCCAAAACAGCCAGGAACTCCAGGACATAATGAGAAGACCAAACCTAAGAATTATAGGTATAGATGAGAGCGAGGATTTCTAAGTTAAAGAGCCAGTGAATATCTTCAACAAAATTATAGAAGAAAACTTCCCTAACCTAGAGAAAGAGATGCCCATGAACATACAAGAAGCCTTCAGAACTCCAAACAGACTGGACCAGAACAGAAACTCCTCCTGGCACATAAAAATCAAAAACACCAAATTCACTAAACAAAGAAAGTATATTAAGGTCCAGAGGAAGGGCCATCAGCAGTAGAACCAAGCGGAAAGGGTCCAGGCAGACCCTGCGCCCACGACCACTGGCCATCGCTGGCCAGCCAGGCTGCAAGCAGCAGCGGATTTAAGGTGCCTTTCACCACACAGAAGCCACATCAGAACTCTGCCTCCCACCAGTCAGTTACGAGGCCTCCATATTGGTTCTCGGTCGCCAGAGAAATCAGACTGAGGTACGCAAATATAACCCGAGACCAACATCGCGGGGGTCTAAGCCCAACGGGCTTTGACCTGCACCCAGGCCCTGGGCTGATGGGGGGGGGGAGGGCACGGGGTGCAAACCCGGCCAGGAGGTTCCCACCCCCCCACCCCACCCCCACCCCCAGGCCGGCACATGCACCACTGCCATTTTGCATAAGGGAAGCCAGAGAGACCTAGCAGGCAAAACCAAACCAGCTAACAGGCATAGCCCGAGGCGGACATAGCAGGGGTCTCAGACGGTCAGGCCCTGGACTGCCCCCAGGTCCTGGGCTACTCGGTGGGCCATCTGTGTGCCAACCCGGCCAGGAGGTTGTTTATCCGGGCCAGTTTGCGCACCACCGCCATTTTGCCTATGGGAAGCCAGAGAGACCTAGCAGGCAAAACCAAACAAGCTAACAGGCATAGCCAGAGGCAGACATAGCAGGCGTCTCAGACTGTCAGGCCCTGGACTGCCCCCAGGCCCTGGGCTGCTCAGTGGGCCATCTGTGTGCTGAACCAGCCAGGAGGTTGTTAGCCCAGCAGACTCTCCCAGCACTCTCAGGGAGCTCACACGCCACCATCCTGGCCACCTGACAGACCCAATTAACACTCACAGCTGAGGGGAACTTTGCTCAGACATTGGCCTGCCAGGCTCTTGCCTAGACTGAGGGCCTGAGCAGCTAGGCTAGCCTTGTGTGCAACAACCCGGTTGGGAGTTCCACTGCCCAGCAGAGTGATCAACACGCAGAAAAGGTGACTGCAGCATACACCCTCAGCACTCCCTGAAGGAGCAAACTGGCACCATCTGGTTCACAGACACAATCTGGGGCAAAGCACACTAGGGCTGCAAGGGCACCCAAAAGGAGGAAAGCACATCAGCAATCTGCAACAGGGGAAACCCTGCCATCCAGTGTTGCAGAAATAGCCCTAGAGCCTCTCAGGAGGCTAAAAACACCAGCCAGAGACAAGACCAACTAGCTCCAGAGAACAAGATGGCAAAGGGCAAACGCAGGAACGCTACTAACAGAAATCTAGGCAATATGGCAGCATCTGAACCAAACTCTCCAACATCAGCAAGTTCTGGTTATGCCAACACACCAGAGAAACAAGATTTGGATTTAAAATTACTGTTCATGATGCTGCTAGAAGAACACAAAAAGGACATGAATGAATCTCTTAAAGAAATGCAGGGGAACATGAATAAGCTAGAAACCCGTATAATGGAAACACAAAAAACACTTAAAGAAATGCAGGAGAATAAGACCCAAGAGATAGAAGCCAATAGAGAAGAAAGGCAAAAAAAAAAAAAAAAAAAAAAAAAAAAAAAAAAAAAAAAACTTAAAGAAATGCAGAAGAACTTGAGTCAACAGGCAGAAGTCATGAAAGAGGAAACACAAAAATCACTTAAAGAATTACAGGAAAACACAGACAAACAAATGATGGAACTGAGCAAAACCATCCTGAACCTAAAAACAGAAGTAGAAAAAACTAAGAAATCACAAAGGGAGACAACTTTGGAGATAGAAAACCTTGAGAAGAAATCAGGGGCCATAGATACACATATAAACAACAGAATACAAGAGATGGAAGAAAGAATTTCAGATGCCAAAGATACCATAGAAACCATTGACTCAACTGTCAAAGAAAATGCAAAATGCAAAAAGCTTGTATCCCAGAACATCCAGGAAATCCAGGATACAATGAGAAGACCAAACCTAAGGATTATAGGTATAGATGAGAGTGAAGATTTACAACTGAAAGGGCCAGCAAATATCTTCAACAAAATTATGGAAGAAAACTTTCCTAACTTAAAGAGAGAGATGCCTATGAATATACAAGAAGCCTACAGAACTCCAAAAAGACTGGACCTGAGCAGAAATACCTCCTGTCACATAATAATCAAAACCCCAAATGCACTAAAAAAAGAAAGAATATTAAAGGCAGTAAGAGAGAAAGGCCAAGTAACATATAAAGGAAGACCTATCAGAATCACACCAGACTTCTCACCAGAGACCATGAAAGCTAGAAGATCCTGGGCAGATCTCATGCAGACTCTAAGAGAACACAAATGTCAGCCAAGACTACTATACCCAGCAAAACTCTCATTCACCATAGATGGAGAAACCAAGATATTCCATGACAAAACCAAATTTACACAATATCTTTCCACAAACCCAGCTCTGCAAAGAATAATAGGAGGAAAACTCCAATACAAGGAGGGAAACTACACCCTGGAAAAAGCAAGATAGTTACCTTCCTTCATCAAACCCAAAAGAAGATAACCACTCAAATATAAAAAGAACATCAAAAATGACAGGAAGTAATAATCACTATTCCCTAATATCTCTTAACATCAATGGTCTCAATTCCCCAATAAAAAGACATAGACTAACAGACTGGATAAGGAAACAGGACCCTACAATTTTCTGTATACAGGAGACACACCTCAGTGTCAAAGATAAAAACTACCTTAAGAGTAAAAGGCTGGAAGACAATCTTACAAGCCAATGGTCACAGGAAACGAGCAGGAGTAGCCATTCTAATATCAGATAAAATTGACTTTCAACCTAAAATCATCAAAAGAGACACAGAAGGACATTTCTTGCTGGTCAAAGGAAAAATCCACCAAGGAGTACTTTCAATTCTGAACATCTATGCTCCAAATGCAAGGGCACCCTCATTCGTAAAAGAAACTTTACTAAAGCTCAAATCACATTGCACCTAACACAATAATTGTGGGGGACTTCAACACTCCACTTTCCTCAATGGACCGATCTGGAAAACAGAAACTAAACAGGGACACAGTAAAACTAATTGAAGCTTTGGACCAATTGGTTTTGACTGATATTTATAGAACATTTCACCCTAAAGCAAAAGAATATACCTTTTTCTCAGCACCTCATGGTACCTTCTCAAAAATCGACCATATAATTGGACACAAGGCAAACCTCAACAAATATTAGAAGATCGAACTAATCCCATGCCTCCTATCAGATCACTATGGAGTAAAAGTGATCTTCAATAGCAAAAAAAAAAAAAAACAACAGAAAACCCACATACACGTGGAAACTGAACAATATCCTACTCAATGATACCTTGGTCAAGGAAGAAATAAAGAAAGAAATTAAAGACTTTTGAGAACACAATGAAAATGAAAACACAACATACCCAAATCTATGGGACACAATGAAAGCAGTGCTAAGAGGAAAACTCATAGCCCTGAGTGCCTCCAAAAAGAAAATTGAGAGAGCATACATTACCAGCTTAATGACACACCTGAAAGCCCTGGAACAAAAAGAAGCTATTTCACCCAGGAGGAGTAGAAGGCAAGAAATCATCAAACTCAGGGCCGAAATCAATCAAGTAGAAACAAAGAGAACCATACAAAAAACCAACAAAACCAGGAGCTGGTTCTTTGAGAAAATCAACAAGATAGATAAACCCTTAGCCAGACTGACCAAAGGGCACAGAGAAAGTATCCAAATTAACAAACTTAGAAATGAAAAGGGAGATATAACAACGGAAACTGAGGAAATCCAAAAAATCATCAGATCCTACTGCAAGAGACTGTACTCAACACAACTGGAGAATCTGGAGGAAATGGACAATTTCCTTGACAGATACCAAATACCAAAATTAAATCAGGACCAACTAGACCATCTAAACAGTCCCATAATGCCTAAAGAAATAGAAGGAGTCATAGAAAGTCTTCCAACCAAAAAGGGCACAGGACCAGATGGTTTCAGTGCAGAATTCTATCAGACCTTCAAAGAAGAGTTAACACCAATACTCTTCAAACTATTCCACAAAATAGAAACAGAAGGAACACTACACAATTCCTTCTACGAAGCCACAATTACGCTGATACCAAAGTCACACAAAGATCCAACAAAGAAAGAGAACTTCAGACCAATTTCCCTTATGAACATGGATGCAAAAATACTCAATAAAATTCTTGCCAACCGAATCCAAGAACACATCAAAACGATCATCCACGATGATCAAGTAGGCTTTATCGCGGAAATACAGGGTTGGTTCAATATACGGAAATCCATCAATGCAATCCACTACATAAACAAACTCAAAGAACAAAACCACATGGTCATTTCATTGGATGCTGAAAAAGCATTTGACAAAATTCAGCATCCTTTCATGCTTAAATTCTTGGAGAGAACAGGAATTCAAGGCCCATACCTAAACATAGTAAAAGCAATATACAGCAAACCAGTAGCCAGCATTAAACTAAATGGAGAGAAACTTGAAGCAATCCCACTGAAATCAGGGACCAGACAAGGCTGCCCCCTTTCTCCTTATCTTTTCAATATTGTACTTGAGGTACTAGCTTGGGCAATTCGACAACATAAGGAGGTCAAAGGGATACAAATTGGAAAGGAAGACAAACTATCATTATTTGCAGACGACATGATAGTCTACCTAAGCGACCCAAAAAACTCCACTAGAGAGCTCCTACAGCTGATAAACAACTTCAGCAAAGTGGCAGGTTATAAAATCAACACAAGAAAATCAGTGGCCTTCCTATACTCAAAGGATAAGCAGGCTGAGGAAGAAATTAGGGAAATGACACCCTTCACAATAGCCACAAACAGTATAAAGTATCTTGGGGTGACTCTTACCAAACATGTGAAAGATCTGTATGACAAGAACTTCAAGACTCTGAAGAAGGAAATGGAAGAAGACCTCAAAAAATGGGAAAACCTCCCATGCTCATGGATCGGCAGAATCAATATAGTTAAAATGGCCATTTTGCCAAAAGCAATATACAGATTCAATGCAATACCCATCAAAATCCCAAGTCAATTCTTCACAGAGTTAGAAAGAGCAATCATCAAATTCACCTGGAACAACAAAAAAACCCAGGATAGCTAAAACTATTCTCAACAACAAAAGAAAATCTGGGGGAATCAGTATCCCTGACCTCAAGCAATACTACAGAGCAATAGTGTTAAAAACTGCATGGTATTGGTACAGTGACAGGCAGGAGGATCAATGGAACAGGATTGAAGATCCAGAAATGAACCCACACACCTATGGCCACTTGATCCTCGACAAAGAGGCTGAAAACATCCAATGGAAAAAAGATAGCCTTTTCAACAAATGGTGCTGCTTCAACTGGAGGGCAGCATGCAGAAGAATGTGAATTGATCCATCCTTGTCTCCTTGTACTAAGCTCAAATCCAAATGGATCAAGGACATCCACATAAAGCCAGACACTCTGAAGCTAATAGAAAAGAAACTGGGGAAGACCCTTGAGGACATCGGTACAGGGAGAAAGTTTCTGAACAGAACACCAATAGGGTATGCTCTAAGAGCAAGAATTGACAAATGGGACCTCATAAAATTACAAAGTTTATGTAAGGCAAAGGACACCATCAAGAGGACAAATTGGCAACCAACAAATTGGGAAAAGATCTTCACCAACCCTACATCAGATAGAGGGCTAATATCCAATATATATAAAGAATCAAGACTCCAGAAAACCAAACAACCCTATTAAAAAATGGGGTACAGAGTTAAACAAAGAATTCTCACATGAAGAACTTCGGACGACAGAGAAGCATCTTAAAAAATGCTCAACTTCATTAGTCATTAGGGAAATGCAAATCAAAACAACCCTGAGATTTCATCTTACACCAGTCAGAATGGCTAAGATTAAAAATTCAGGAGACAGCAGGTGTTGCAGAGGGTGTGGAGAAAGAGGAACACTCCTCCACTGCTGGTGGGGTTGCAAATTGGTACAACCACTCTGGAAATCAGATGGCGGTTCCTCCGAAAACTGGGCACCTCACTTCCAGAAGATCCTGCTATACCACTCCTGGGCATATACCCAGAGGATTCCCCACCATGTAATAAGGATACATGCTCTACTATGTTCATAGCAGCCCTATTTATAATTGCCAGATGCTGAAAAGAACCCAGGTATCCCTCAACAGAAGAGTGAATGCAAAAAATGTGGTATATCTACACAATGGAGTACTATTCAGCCATTAGAAACAATGAATTCATGAAATTCTTAAGCAAATGGATGGAGATAGAGAACATCATACTAAGTGAGGTAACCCAGACTCAAAAGGTGAATCATGGTATGCACCCACTAATAAGTGGATAATAACCTAGAAAACTGGAATACCCAAAACATAATCCACACATCAAATGAGGTACAAGAAGAAAGGAGGAGTGGCCCCTGGTTCTGGAAAGACTCAGTGAAGCAGTATTCGACAAAACCAGAACGGGGAAGTGGGAAGGGGTAGGTGGGAGGACAGGGGAAGAGAAGGGGGCTTACGGGACTTTCAGGGAGTGGGGGGCTAGAAAAGGGGAAATCATTTGAAATGTAAATAAATTATATCGAATAAAAAAATTAAAAATAAATAAAAAATAAATAAAAAATAAAATAAAGAAAGTATATTAAAAGCAGTAAGGGGAAAAGGGCAACTAACTTATAAAGGCAGACCCATCAGAATTACACCAGACTTCTCACCAGAGGTGATGAAGGCTAGAAGATCGTGAGAAGACCTCATACAGACCCTAAGAGAACACAATTGCCAGCCCAGGCTACTATAACCAGCAAAACTCTCAATCATTATAGATGGAGAAACCAAGATATTCCATGATAAAATCAAATTACACAATATCTGTCCACAAATCCAGCCCTACAAAGCATGATAGAAGGAAAATGCCAACACAAGGAGGGAAACTACACTCTAGAAAAAGTGAGAAAGTAATCTTCCAACAAACTGAAAAGAAGATACCCACACAAACATATAAATAACATCAAAAATAACAGGAAGCAACAATCACTATTCCTTAATATCTCTTAACAACAATGGACTCAACTCCCCAATAAAAAGACATAGACTAACAGAAATATTTCTCATGTAAATCTTCAATTTTGTCAGAAAATATTTGTAATTCCCCTTTTAATTAATTTAATAATGTTTTTTTTGATATAATTTATTTACATTTCAAATGATTTCCCCTTTTCTAGCCCCCCCCCCACTCCCCGAAAGTCCCGTAAGCCCCCTTCTCTTCCCCTGTCCTCCCTCCCACCCCTTCCCAGTTCCCCGTTCTGGTTTTGCCAAATACTGTTTCACTGAGTCTTTCCAGAACCAGGGACCACTCCTGCTTTCTTCTTGTATCTCATTTGATGTGTGGATTATGTTTTGGGTATTCCAGTTTTCTAGGTTAATAACCACTTATTAGTGAGTGCATACCATGATTCACCTTTTGAGTCTGGGTTACCTCACTTAGTATGATGTTCTCTAGCTCCATCCATTTGCCTAAGAATTTCATGAATTCATTGTTTCTAATGGCTGAATAGTACTCCATTGTGTAGATATACCACATTTTTTGTATCCACTCTTCTGTTGAGGGATACCTGGGTTCTTTCCAGCATCTGGCAATTATAAATAGGGCTGCTATGAACATAGTAGAGCATGTATCCTTATTACATGGTGGGGAATCCTCTGGGTATATGCCCAGGAGTGGTATAGCAGGATCTTCTGGAAGTGAGGTGCCCAGTTTTCGGAGGAACCGCCAGACTGCTTTCCAGAGTGGTTGTACCAATTTGCAACCCCACCAGCAGTGGAGGAGTGTTCCTCTTTCTCCGCACCCTCTCCAACACCTGCTGTCTCCTGAATTTTTAATCTTAGCCATTCTGACTGGTGTAAGATGAAATCTTAGGGTTGTTTTGATTTGCATTTCCCTAATGACTAATGAAGTGGAGCATTTTTTAAGATGCTTCTCCGCCATCCGAAGTTCTTCAGGTGAGAATTCTTTGTTTAACTCTGTACCCCATTTTTTAATAGGGTTGTTCGGTTTTCTGGAGTCTAACTTCTTGAGTTCTTTATATATATTGGATATTAGCCCTCTATCTGATGTAGGATTGGTGAAGATCTTTTCCCAATTTGTTGGTTGCCGATCTGTCCTCTTGATGGTGTCCTTTGCCTTACAGAAACTCTGTAACCTTATGAGGTCCCATTTGTCAATTCTTGCTCTTAGAGCATACCCTATTGGTGTTCTGTTCAGAAACTTTCTCCCTGTACCGATGTCCTCAAGGGTCTTCCCCAGTTTCTTTTCTATTAGCTTCAGAGTGTCTGGCTTTATGTGGAGGTCCTTGATCCATTTGGATTTGAGCTTAGTACAAGGAGACAAGGATGGATCAATTCGCATTCTTCTGCATGCTGACCTCCAGTTGAACCAGCACCATTTGTTGAAAAGGCTATCTTTTTTCCATTGGATGTTTTCAGCCTCTTGTCGAGGATCAAGTGGCCATAGGTGTGTGGGTTCATTTCTGGATCTTCAATCCTGTTCCATTGATCCTCCTGCCTGTCACTGTACCAATACCATGCAGTTTTTAACACTATTGCTCTGTAGTATTGCTTGAGGTCAGGGATACTGATTCCCCCAGATTTTCTTTTGTTGCTGAGAATAGTTTTAGCTATCCTGGGTTTTTTGTTGTTCCAGATGAATTTGATAATTGCTCTTTCTAACTCTGTGAAGAATTGAGTTGGGATTTTGATGGGTATTGCATTGAATCTGTATAGTGCTTTAGGCAAAATGGCCATTTTAACTATATTGATTCTACCGATCCATGAGCATGGGAGGTTTTCCCATTTTTTGAGGTCTTCTTCCATTTCCTTCTTCAGAGTCTTGAAGTTCTTGCCATACAGATCTTTCGCATGTTTGGTAAGAGTCACCCCAAGATACTTTATACTGTTTGTGGCTATTGTGAAGGGGGTCATTTCCCTAATTTCTTTCTCAGCCTGCTTATCCTTTGAGTATAGGAAGGCCACTGATTTGCTTGAGTTGATTTTGTAACCTGCCACTTTGCTGAAGTTGTTTATCAGCTGTAGGAGCTCTCTAGTGGAGTTCTTTGGGTCACTTAGGTAGTCGATCATGTCGTCTGCAAATAATGATAGTTTGACTTCCTCCTTTCCAATTTGTATCCCTTTGACCTCCTTATGTTGTCGAATTGCCCGAGCTAGTACCTCAAGTACAATATTGAAAAGATAAGGAGAAAGGGGGCAGCCTTGTCTGGTCCCTGATTTCAGTGGGATTGCTTCAAGTTTCTCTCCGTTTAGTTTGATGCTGGCTACCGGTTTGCTGTATATTGCTTTTACTATGTTTAGGTATGGGCCTTGAATTCCTGTTCTCTCCAAGACTTTAAGCATGAAAGGATGCTGAATTTTGTCAAATGCTTTTTCAGCATCCAATGAAATGACCATGTGGTTTTGTTCTTTGAGTTTGTTTATGTAGTGGATTGTATTGATGGATTTCCGTATATTGAACCAACCCTGCATTCCCGGGATAAAGCCTACTTGATCATGGTGGATGATCGTTTTGATGTGTTCTTGGATTCGGTTGGCAAGAATTTTGTTGAGTATTTTTGCATCGATGTTCATAAGGGAAATTGGTCTGAAGTTCTCTTTCTTTGTTGGATCTTTGTGTGGCTTTGGTATCAGCGTAATTGTGGCTTCGTATAAGGAATTGGGTAGTGTTCCTTCTGTTTCTATTTTGTGGAATAGTTTGAAGAGTATTGGTGTTAACTCTTCTTTGAAGGTCTGGTAGAATTCTGCACTGAAACCATCTGGTCCTGTGCTTTTTTTGGTTGGAAGACTTTCTATGACTCCTTCTATTTCTTTAGGCATTATGGGACTGTTTAGATGGTCTAGTTGGTCCTGATTTAATTTTGGTATTTGGTATCTGTCAAGGAAATTGTCCATTTCCTCCAGATTCTCCAGTTGTGTTGAGTACAGGCTCTTGTAGTAGGATCTGATTATTTTTTGGATTTCCTCAGTTTCCGTTGTTATGTCTCCCTTTTCATTTCTAAGTTTGTTAATTTGGATACTTTCTCTGTGCCCTTTGGTCAGTCTGGCTAAGGGTTTATCTATCTTGTTGATTTTCTCAAAGAACCAGCTCCTAGTTTTGTTGATTTTTTGTATGGTTCTCTTTGTTTCTACTTGATTGATTTCGGCCCTGAGTTTGATGATTTCCTGCCTTCTACTCCTCCTGGGTGAAATAGCTTCTTTTTGTTCTAGGGCTTTCAGGTGTGTCATTAAGTTGCTAATGTATGCTCTCTCCATTTTCTTTTTGGAGGCACTCAGGGCTATGAGTTTTCCTCTTAGCACTGCTTTCATTGTGTCCCATAGATTTGGGTATGTTGTGTTTTCATTTTCATTGTGTTCTAAAAAGTCTTTAATTTCTTTCTTTATTTCTTCCTTGACCAAGGTGTCATTGAGTAGAGTATTGTTCAATCTCCACGTGTTTGTGGGTTTTCTGTTGTTTCTGTTGCTATTGAAGACCACTTTTATTCCATAGTGATCAGATAGGAGGCATGGGATTAGTTCTATCTTTTTATATTTGTTGAGGTCTGTCTTGTGACCAATTATATGGTCGATTTTGGAGAAGGTACCATGAGGTGCTGAAAAAAAGGTATATTCTTTTGTTTTAGGATAGAATGTTCTATATATATCAGTTAAATCTAATTGGTCCAAAGCTTCAATTAGTTTCATTGTGTCCTTGTTTAGTTTCTGTTTTCCTGATCGGTCCATTGAGGAAAGTGCAGTGTTGAAGTCACCCACAATTATTGTGTTAGGTGCAATGTGTGCTTTGAGTTTTAATAAAGTTTCTTTTATGAAAGAGGGTGCCCTTGCATTTGGAGCATAGATGTTCAGGATTGAGAGTTCTTCTTGTTGTATTTTTCCTTTGACCAGCAAGAAGTGTCCCTCAGAGTCTCTTTTGATGACTTTGGGTTGAAAGTCAATTTTATCTGATATTAAAATGGCTACTCCAGCTTGTTTCCTGAGACCATTTGCTTGTAAAATTGTCTTCCAGCCTTTTACTCTAAGGTAGTGTTTGTCTTTGACCCTGAGGTGTGTTTCCTGTAAGCAGCAAAATGTAGGGTCCTGTTTACGTATCCAGTCAGTTAGTCTGTGTCTTTTTATTGGGGCATTGAGTCCATTGATGTTAAGAGATATTAAGGAATAGTGATTGTTACTTCCTATCATTTTTGACGTTATTTTTTAAATTTGATTGCTTAACTTATTTGGGTTTGATGAAAGGTTACTATCTTGCTTTTTTCAGGGTGGAGTTTCCCTCCTTGTATTGGTGTTGTCCTCCTATTATCCTTTTTAGGGCTGGGTTTGTGGATAGATATTGGGTGAACTTGGTTTTGTCGTGAAATATCTTAGTTTCTCCATCTATGGTGATTGAGAGTTTTGCTGGATATAGTAGTTTTGGTTGGCATTTGTGTTCTCTTAGAGTCTGCATGAGATCTGCCCAGGACCTTCTAGCCTTCATAGTCTCAGGTGAAAAGTCTGCTGTGATTCTGATAGGTCTTCCTTTATATGTTACTTGGCCTTTTTCTCTTACTGCCTTTAGTATTCTTTCTTTGTTTAGAACATTTGGTGTTTTGATTATTATGTGACGGGAAGTATTTCTGTTCTGATCCAGTCTGTTTGGAGTTCTGTAGGCTTCTTGTATATTCATGGGCATCTCTCTCTTTAGGTTAGGGAAGTTTTCTTCCATAATTTTATTGAAGATATTTGCTGGCCCTTTAAGTTGTAAATCTTCACTCTCATCTATGCCTATAATCCTTAGGTTTGGTCTTCTCATTGTGTCCTGGATTTCCTGGATATTTTGGGTTACAAGCTTTTTGCACTTTGCATTTTCTTTAACTGTTGAGTCCATGGTTTCTATGGAATCTTCAGCATCTGAGATTCTTTCTTCTATCTCTTGTATTCTGTTGTTGATATTTGCATCTCTGTCCCCTGATTTCTTCCCAAGGCTTTCTATCTCCAAAGTTGTCTCCCTTTGAGTTTTCTTAGTTGTTTCTACTTCTGATTTTAGATCCTGGATGGTTTTGCTTAGCTCCTTCCCTTGCATGTTTGTGTTTTCCTGTAATTCTTTAAGAGATTTTTGTGTTTCCTCTTTCATGAGCTCAGCCTGTTGACCAAAGTTCTCCTGTATTTCTTTAAGAGATTTTTGTGTTTCGTCTTTCATGACCTCAGCCTGTTGAGCAAATTTCTCCTGTATTTCTTTAAGTGTTTTTTGCATTTCCTCCTTGTTGGCTTTTGTATTCTCCTGGATTTCTTTCAATGATTTTTGTGTTTCCCTTGCAAGGGCTTCTAACTTTTGATCCATTTTCTCCTCAATGTCCTTCATGTGTTCCTGTACCAGCATCATGACCAGTGATTTTAAATCCAAGTCTTGTTTTACTGGTGTGATGGGGTATCCAGGACTTGCTGGTAGAGGAGAATTTGGTTCAGATGTTGCCATATTGCCTTGATTTCTGTTAGTGACGTTTCTGCGTTTGCCTTTTGCCATCTGGCTCTCACTGGTGTTACTTGGTCTTGTCAGTGCTGGACTCACCAGTGCAAGCTGCCCCTTCCCCGTTGGCCTCTGGTGCACAGCTTACACTCTGCACTGCCTATAGACAGGGTGCTGTTGTCCAGGCTGTTCAGATCCCGAAGCAGGCACCTGAAGGCTCCCGCTGGGGCCCGCAGGATTTATTGGAGCACACCAACTTCTCCCAGCTGGCCGCCCGGAAGCCCCCACTAGCCTCTTGAGGGACCTGGAGATGTGGCGGCCACCCAGGCTGATCTGAAGCGGAGAGAGTTGAGCTGGGGGCTTCTGCCTGAGGCCTTGCCCCAGATTGTGTCTGTGGACCAGGTGGAACCCGTGTGCACCCCCAGGGAGCTCCGAAGGTGAATGTTGCTGTGACCTCCCCTGTGCTCCGCTCACTCCGCTGGGCAGCCGATTTCCCCAACCGGGCTGGCGCACACTAGGTTAGCCTTGTCGCCTGGGCCCTGAGTCCAGGCAAACGCCTGGGAGGCCAAGGTCCGAGCAAAGTTCCCCTAGGGCTATGTCTGTTATTTGGGTCCGCCAGGTGACCCGGATGGCGGGCGTGCGCGTCCGCGCTCCGCGAAAGCACCGGGAGAGTCTGTTGTGCTAATAACCTCCTGGGCTGGTTGACACACAGATGGCCCACCAAGCCGCCCAGTTCTTGGGGTCAGTCCTGTGCCTTTTGGGGCCTAGACCCCCGTTTTGTTAGCCTCAGGCTACGCTTGTTAGCAGTCTCTGCCCTCCCGAGCACTCTGGCTCCTGTAGGCAAAATGGCGGCGCGTGCACCGGCCGGGGCAAAAAAAAACTCCTGGCTGGGTTGGCGCCCCGATGGCCACTCGAACAGCCCAGGGCCTGGGTGCAGGCCAACGCCCGTCTGGCTCAGACCCCTGCGGTGTTGGGCCTAGGATTATGTTTGTGTACCTCAGTCTGACCGATCTCTGAAGCCCGGGATCAAGATGGCGGTGAGTCGCTCCTGACTGGCGGGCAGCCGAGTTCTCAATTTAATAATGTTTTAGGTCTACCATTTTATCTGCATTATTTTTCATGATAATCTTCAGTTTTAATATCTTTCTATATATTTCCTCTATTTTATCAGAAATGTTTTCAATGCAACATTTTTATGTTCTTTTTTATCACAAATGTTTCTAATTCCACCTTCAATTAATTTAGAAAGAGTTTTATATCTACCATTTTATATGTAAAATTTTCCATGAAATAGTCAGTTTTAACATGTTTTCTATATATTTCTTGAATTTTACCAGAAATATTTTCCATGTAAATCTTCAATTTATCTGAAAATGTTTATAATTCCATCTTCAATCAACTTAGAATTATCTTTATGCCTATAACCTTATCTATATTGTCAATTTCCATGATAATCTTTATTTTTAACATGTTTTTATATATATTTCTTCAATTTTATCAAAAATATTTTCCATGTAAATCTTCAAGTTTATCAGAAAATGTTTATAATTCCACTTTCAATCAATTTAGGAATACTTTTATGCCTAACATTATTACATCTATATAAAATTTTCCATGAAAATCTTCAATTCTAACATGTTTAAAATTTTTAACACCTAAAATTTTCTACAATTTTATCAGAAACATTTTCCATGTAAATCTTCAATTTTATCATAAACTGTTTCTATGTTTTATTTCATAATTTAGCAATGTTTTACATGTCTACCACCTTACTCTTTAATTTTCCATGAAAATTGTCAATTTTCACATCTTTTTCTATGTATTCTTCTTTTTATCTGAAATATTTTCCATGTAAATCTTTAATTTTAGCATAAGGTGTTTTTAATTTCCTTTTCAATAAAACAAAAACAAAAAAAGAAAGATAATATAATAAACTATGGGTTCAATCTGCCTCTACTGTCATGTTTGAAAGAGTACACAGTGTGTGGAATGGGCAGCTTCATGAAACAATAACAAACACAATTCAGAAAATAAGTAACATTAAAGTTAAATCTTGGAGAGTGGTAAGATATTACAAGATACACAGAGATCATGGGAAGTCATGTGTGGAGTAGGAAGAGTGTTACAACATCATATCTCTTGGGAACTTCATTGTCTCCAGAACTCTATGGAACAAAAATAAGCAGATACAGCAAGACTAGATATGATGTCATGTCAGGAATTTCAGCAATGGCTCTAGAGATGGTCATGAAAAGGACATAGGACTTGAGGAAAGTAAATAAGAGAAATTTTCTTTGGTGACTTGAGGATGTTAATAACTGGGGTGGAGAATAAAGAAGAGTAGGGAAAAGGCATCATGTTTCCCCTACAATGATGGCTGGGAAATCTATGTGATATCCAGGTTATCCAGAGAAAGAAAGTAACTAAGCAACCAGAAAAAAATGAAACAGGAGCTCAGAAAGAAAAACTCAGTAGATATGTACAGAAAGAATATTTAGATGGTTAATAATTATATCACATGAGCTGCTGACTTTGCTCAGAGACAGTGAGTGAGGGCAACGTGCTAAGCACACTGACTTGGGAATGGCAGGACTAGGAGCATAAAAGGTCACCGCGGAAGAAGACAGACAGGGAAAGGGGATGCAACCCCCCCCAAAAAAATGAAAAGAGGTAAAACACAACTGTTGCTGTTTAACACTTCAGGAATGGAGAATGCATATGGAGTAATAACAACATAGGCAAAGAAGACCAGAAAGTCAGGAAGACAAAGGAGATGTATTATTGTATACTTGGGGACAAGAGTTACCTAAGATAGCAAGAAGAAGAGATACGAAAATAAAAGTCAAGAAGAAAATATCTTGATAAATATGGGACATTGATCACAAATGCAAGGAATAGGGACATAACAAATGTCATAAGTCTCAACATGCAGCCTTATATAGAGATGGAAGTAAGACAGATCATGAGTAACTATGGAAAAAGATACTATTGTTGGCAGATGCCCCAGAACTTTCAGATACAAAACATAGCAGAGCAAACACTTTCTGCTTACTTAGGAGGCTGTCCATGAAGCTGAATACATTGGAGAATAAAGATGTCAGGGAAAGTATAGGACAATAGAGTTATAGAGCAAACATGACAGAGAATGAGACTCTTTCTTACAAGTGGAAGATGGAGGATCTAATCCTATACTCTGGAGTCTGTTTAATAGGATTAAAGTCATTTTGGAAATTATTGGTGTCAAGGTTTAGAGTGAGCATAGTTATCAGAGGCCTGATGAGACTAACACTGCGGCTTACGTTTATTAATTGCTGAGGTATTATTTTAGGGACTCTGCAACATACCCTCTGCAGACAATTTCTATTCACTACCATTGAAGAATCTACAGAATAGGAGGAAAGAAATCTTAGAAGCAAATGCCTGTATATACATAGTAAAAAGATGCAACCAATTTAGTTAGGTAAACAGAGCAGCAGATGAGTCCCCTCCTGATCATCTGTTCTTCCTCAGCACTAGGATACAGTCTCTAGTGCAGCTTCAATAATTCTCTGTCTTTAAAGACAGTTGTATGGCTGCTACAATTAGATGGTAAGAAGAGAGGATGCAGCAGAAGTGGCAAGGCCCTGACTGCAGAACACAGTCACACACCAGAAGGCACTCAGCATTCTGAAGTTACCCAGAATGGAAGCTAGAATTAGGACATATACAAAAATGATGTCCACATGCAAAAGTCCTTGACGACCACAACTTCAAGGATATCTGTTCCTCCTGAGGACAGAGGGTTATTTATAAAAAAGTGGATAGAGAATCTATAATTGTATATTCAGAGGGCCACTCTCCATATTAGTAAGTATAAATTATGAAATGTTTTCCAGACTTGTTTTGAGGATAATGTGAAATGTTATTGTATACAACTTAGCACAATGCTAGACTCATGCACCTCATAGAAATCCACTAATAGCATTCAAAAAAGCAATCCTCTACTGGTTGTCCTTTAATCAACTTCAAGAATCCTTACAACTCTACATATTAATTCTGAAACTTTAGTTCTCTCAAATAATTTCATTATTCATTTCAAAATTAGCATATAAATGATAGTATATATAATACAACTCATATGTATATATTAACCTATATGTGTGCATATCATGGGAGAAGATTAATTTTCTGTCTCTTACCCTAAGCTCATTTTGTTGCTTGTTTGAAATTTGCTTTGTTCATCAAATTTTTAAGTCAATTTACTCACAAACCACTATCATCTAGAAAGTAAATGTTTTGTAAAACCTCATCTTTTGAAATGAGGTGAACTTATACTGAGATTTTCAAAATCCAAATATTTTGTGTGATTTCTAACCCAATGCCTTTCACAAAGTCAGAGCTCAATATACTATAAAAATAATTTGGGATGTCTATAGAGATGTCACAACAGAATTGAAAGGATAGCCAATACAACAGAAGGCAACAATTGTAAACTACTTATTTAACTAAAGTTTAATATCCAAAACATACTAGAAACTCTGGGTAATCACTTCTGTGATTACATTTTACTAAAGTCACCAGCCAGGCAAAACTTTATGGCCTGAAGGAGAGACATATCTGTGAGGAAACAGATGTGTAAAGAGGCGACGTGTCTTCATAAACAAGAAACTCCCGACCAAAGCTACAGAAAGCTTAGGGGACACATGTGGTGACCAACTGGGTTTTGAAAAGATAGATTTCCATCTTAAATAGGTTGAGTAACTAAGTCTATTCTGGGCATGATAAGACCAATACAGAGACAGGGGTATTCAGTACTATAAGCAAATACCTTAAGGCAGAAAAGGCTTGGTATAACCAGAAAAGCTTGAATGATCAAATCAAAATAAGCAAAATGACATTTATTTAGGAAAAAAAAGGTGTTTGTGGGTGCCAGTGAAGAGTTTGCACATGATTCTAGATGAAAGGAAAATTGTGTAGAAAGGGGTTGATCTGAACAGTATAGCAAACCAAGCATGTTTAAATTCTGTTTATAAGTAGGAAATGGACCAAGAAGAAAGGAGGCAGATAGGAGGTTAAAATGTTCACAAATGAAGAGGTTTCTGGCCATGGAAATGGGAAGATAAAAACAAATCCAGGGTCTATATTCACATTATATGGCCAAAAGCTATCTTCAATATAAAAGAGAAGTCAAAATTTTGCCCTGGGCTCAAAATCATACATTTCAGTGTTAAAAGATAGTCACAGAAATTTTATTGTCCTTAAGAAAACAATATAGCTCCCATTTTTAATAGACTTGCCAATATTAATCAATGTTGGATACAAAGGAGACAAAAGACTATAAAATAGCTAATCTGAGTCACAGAGAGGTCACCATATCCGCAGATTAAGGGCAAGGAAGAGAAAAATCACTTTATATCTAAAGGGTGAGACTTAGGGCAAGTCAGGTGGTGAAGAAATACATCCCCAGTAGGAAGCAAAAGGAGATGGAAGAAGTCTTCCTTGAAGGAGAGCAGCACATCATCATAAACATTGATCAGAATTGCTGACACACTCTACCAGCACTATAAAGCAGACAGATTTAATATTACATCATTATCTGTATATTCTTAACAATGAACACCTCTACAGACTAAGCATGAGATGTAACCATCAATTATCCATGAGAGAAAATTTCAGCACTTAGAAGGTGGAATGAGCAGGATAAAGTGGTAATACAAGCTGACCTAACTAAAGGCTGATGAGGTACCTCAAGTTCTTGTTTTTTTTTTCATATAATATTACACTTTCCAATTAGTTAAGTGTTACTTACAAATAAAATATAAACTAGGAGACAAGGATGGATCAATTTCCATTCTTCTGCATGCTGACCTCCAGTTGAACCAGCACCATTTGTTGAAAAGGCTGTCTTTTTTCCATTGGATGTTGTCAGCCCCTTTGTCAAGGATCAAGTGGCCATAGGTGTGTGGGTTCATTTCCAGATCTTCAATCCTAATCCATTGATCTGCCTGCCTGTCACTATACCAATATCATGCAGTTTTTAAGACTATTGCTCTGTAGTATTGCTTGAGGTCAGGGATACTGATTCCCCCAGAATTGCTTTTGTTGTTGAGAATAGTTTTAGCTATCCTGGGCTTTTTGTTATTCCAGATGAATTTGAGATTTGCTCTTTCTAACTCTATGAAGAATTGAGTTGGGATTTTGATGGGTATTGCGTTGAATCTCTATATTGCTTTTGGCAAAGTGGCCATTTTCGCTATATTAATCCTGCCGATCCATGAGCATGGGAGTTTTTTCCATTTTTTGGGGTCTTCTTCTATTTCCTTCTTCAGAGTCTTGAAGTTCTTGTCATATAGATCTTTCACATGTTTGGTAAGAGTCACCCCAAGATACTTTATACTGTTTGTGGCTATTGTGAAGGGTACTAAGCTCAACTCCAAATGGATCAAGGACCTCCAAATAAAGCCAGAAACTCTGAAGCTAATAGAAAAGAAATTGGGGAAGACCCTTGAGGACATCAGTGCAGGGGGAAAGTTTCTGAACAGATCACCAATAGCGTATGCTCTAAGATCATGAACTGACAAATGGGACCTCATAAAATTACAAAGTTTCTTTAAGTCAAAGGACACCATCAAAAGGACAAATCAGCAACCAACAAATTGGGAAAAGATCTTCACCAACCCTACATAAGACAGAGGGCTAATATCCAATATATATACAAAGAACTCAAGAAGTTAGACCCCAGAAAACCAAATAATCCTATTAAAAATGGGGTACAGAGTTAAACAAAGAATTTTCACCTGAAGAACTTCGGATGGTGGAGAAGCATCTTAAAAAATGCTCAACTTCATTAGTCATTAGGGAAATGCAAATCAAAACAACCCTGAGATTTCACCTTACACCAGTCAGAATGGCTAAGATTAAAAATTCAGGAGACAGCAGATATTGGCGAGGATGTGAAGAAAGAGGAACACTCCTCCACTGCTGGTGGGGTTGCAAATTGGTACAACCACTCTGGAAATCAGTCTGGCGGTTCCTCAGAAAACCGGGCACCTCACTTCCAGAAGATCCTGCTATTCCACTCCTGGGCATATACCCAGAGGATTCCCCAGCATGTAATAAGGATACATGCTCTACTGTGTTCATAGCAGCCCTATTTATTTATTTATTTATTTTTCCAAAACATTTTTTTATTCGATATAATTTATTTACATTTCAAATGATTTCCCCTTTTCTAGCCCCCCCACTCCCCGAAAGTCCCGCAAACCCCCTTCTCTTCCCCTGTCCTCCCACCCACCCCTTCCCACTTCCCGGTTCTGGTTTTGCTGAATACTGTTTCACTGAGTCTTTCCAGAACCAGGGGCCACTCCTCCTTTCTTCTTGTACCTCATTTGATGTGTGGATTATGTTTTGGGTATTCCAGTTTTCTAGGTTAATATCCACTTATTAGTGAGTGCATACCATGATTCACCTTTTGAGTCTGAGTTACCTCACTTAGTATGATATTCTCTAGCTCCATCCATTTGCCTAAGAATTTCATGAATTCATTGTTTCTAATGGCTGAATAGTACTCCATTGTGTAGATATACCACATTTTTTGCATCCACTCTTCTGTTGAGGGATACCTGGGTTCTTTCCAGCATCTGGCAATTACAAATAGGGAGCAGCCCTATTTATAATAGCCAGAAGCTGGAAAGAACCCAGGTATCCCTTAACAGAAAAATGGATGCAAAAAATGTGGTATATCTACACAATGGAGTACTATTCAGCCATTAGAAACAATGAATTCATGAAAGTCTTAGGCAAATGTTAGGAGAGCATCATACTAAGTGAAGTAACCCAGTCTCAAAAGATCAATCATGGTATGCACTCACTAATAAGTGGATATTAACCTAGAAAACTGGAATACCCAAAACATAATCCACACATCAAATGAGGTACAAGAAGAACGGAGGAGTGGCCCCTTGTTCTGAAAAGACTCAGTGTAGCAGTATAGGGCAAAACCAGAACATGGAAGTGGGAAGGGGTAGGTGGGAGAACAGGGGGAGGGAAGGGGGCTTATGGGTCTTTCGGGGAGTGGGGGGCCAGAAAAGGGGAAATCACTTAAAATGTAATAAATAAAAAATATATCAAATAAAAATATAAAATAAAAATAAATCTAAACTATACCTGGTGGTACATAGCTCTATCCTCAGTACATGGGAGTTGAAGCAGGAGAATTATCTCCCTTAAAACTAAGCTTCACATCACAGCAAGTACCAGGACAGTCTAAGTTACATTATATGACCCTTTTAAAGCAATACCCAATTCATGAGTTAGTCAAACCAATTAATGAAATATAAAAAATCCATCTTCTGGCTATTATAAATAAGGCAGCTATGAACATAGTGGAGCATGTGTCCTTATTACATGTAGGAGCTTCTTCTGGGTATATGACCAGGAGTGGTATAGCTGAGTCCACTGGTAGTACTATGTCTAATTTTCTGAGGAATCTCCAAACTGATTTCCAGAGTAGTTTTACCAGCTGGCAATCCCATCAACAATGGAGAAGTGTTCCTCTTTCCCCACATCCTCTCCAACAACTGCTGTCCCCTGAGTTTTTCAACTTAGCCATTCTAACTGGTGTAAGGTGGAATCTCAGTGTTGTTTTGATTTGCATTTCCCTGATAACTAAGGATGCTGAACATTTCTTTAGGTGCTTTAAAGACATTCGAGTTTTCTCAGTTGAGAAAGGACATCTCTGTTTAGCTAGATGTCCCTCAACAAAGGAATGGATACAGAAACTATGGTATATATACACAATGGATTATTGTGTATATATTAAAAACAATGAATTCATGAAACTCTTAGGCAAATGGATGGAACTAGAAAGTGTCATCCTGAGTGAGGCAACCCAATCAAAAAGAACACACATGGTATGCACTCACTAATAAGCAGATGTTAGCCCAAAAACTCAAAATAAACAAGTTACAATTCACCCAGCTCAAGAAGAAGGAGAACTTAAGTGAGGGTGCTTTGGTTCCTCTAAGAAAGGGAACAAAATAGCCACAGGATCAATAAGGGAGACAATGTGTGGAGCAGAAACTGAAGGAAAGACCACCCAGAGACTGCCCTACCTAGGGATTCATCCTATAAACAGTCATCAATCCCCAACACTACTATGGATGACAAGAAGTGTATACCAAAAGGAGCATGCCATGGTTGTCTCTGGAGGGGCCCTACCAGAGTCTTACAAATACAGAGGCAGATGCTAGCAACCAACTATTGGACTGGGCATGGGGTCCCCAATGGAGGAGCTGGAGGATGGTCCAGAGGAGCTGAAGGGGTTTACGGCCCATGGGAAGAACAATGATTTCGGCCACCCAGACACCCCAGGACTCCCAGTGACTAAACCATCAACCAAGGGGTACACATGGTTCCAGTCAAAAATGTGGCAGAGGAAGGCCTTGCTGGCATCAGTGGAGGAATGGTTCTTAGTCAGGTAAGTCTCAACAGAGGCTCGAATAAAGGGGAACAGAGGGGGTGGGGAGTGTGTTAGGTGGAGAGGTAGGGGGAAGGAGGAGAGGGAGGGATGTGGGGTCTTAGGGGAGGGGGGATATCAGGAAAGGACTTACCATTGGCAATGTAATTGAGGACTATATTCAATTAAAAAACACACAAAAAAAGAATGTGTCAATACAACACATTTACATTAAATCATTTTCTGTGTCAAAAAAAAAGAAAATATAAAAATCTAAAATTAGGAAGTTTTAAGACATTTTACCTGGCAGGGCCAAGGTTTGAAATACTGGTCTGAATAATTTGAGCTCTTCACACTGCTGCTCACTTGGTCCAATGCAAATGCATCTGAACATTTGAAAATTAAAAATTAAGCTTAACGTTCCACAAGCAGGCTCGATGACTTACCTACTTTTGATGTTGTGGAAACATGAATTTTATCAGCTTTGCCAGAGGCCTACTGGGTGAAGCCCTGGTGTCTTCTGAGTGAGTGAGCCCATCTCAGCCAACTCAGGTATCACACAATGGATGGTCTGCCTTCTTTCAGATAAAGGGAGTATTTTATTAAGTCACAGAACCTTTGCTTCTTTGTAGGTGGAAATAAATGATTTGCAAAGCAGGCATTCCTTGTGTCACATAGAAACTAAAACAAAGTGCTAAGTTAAAGAAAATAGAAATGTTCTGAGTTAACACATGAAGAATTGTGCTAACAGCATTTACATCTACAGCAGGAACAATTTCATCTAGTCCTCTGTAATTAAGAGATGGAAGGTCATCAAATGCCCACGGACATCAGCACTGGCCCCAGTCACAGTAGGACCAGAGACTCAGACGTGGCCCTCAGTGGCAGTATGACCCAGACATCATTATAACCTCAGTTCCTCCTCTACACCACTCACTCATTCCATTCCCCTCCCCTTTTCCCACCTCTCCATTAAATATTCTAGTGGCATTGAAAACTGCAGTGTGTTACAGAGCAGCCCCCAGCCAATCACCACCTCCTCACCCCTCCTTCCCAGGACAGCTTTGCATGCAAACACTGAGTCATTGGTCTGGCTCAAGGTTTCCAGTTTCCCAAGCAACACACATCTTGAACCATTATGGAGCCTGCTCTCTCACATTTTTCTGCTAGGGAGGTCTGGGGTCAGGGGTAGGTAAAGAGGGAGGTACAGCTTCTGTGTCCTCTCCTAGCTGCTGTTCACCACCCTGTTTTGGTCGTTGACCACCCCAAGTCTGGCCAGGCTACTCCCTAGCACTCTTAAGCTCCCAGTGGGGTAACAATCATAAGCCACAGTTGCAGCAGCTCCACTGAAGCCAAGGTGATGTCCAGGTCCATAAGCCATGTCTGAGCTCATGATTCTACTGCAGCCAGGGCCTGTGTTGATGTCCATACTCCATGTGACCACTGAAAGACGAGTGGATGTCCATGGCCTGTGCTGCAGCCTGAACCCATTTAGATGTGCATGGGATGGACTGCCACCAAGTATCATGTTGGTGTGTGTAGCCCTCACAGCACCTGAAGCCATGCTGGTGCCTATGGTCTGTGCTGCCACAGGAGACCATCCTGAAGTCAGTGGCACATATGCTGTGGGTAGCCATGGTCTCCTCAGTTGCCAGAAACTATGTGTAACTCCTGCTGACTGTAAAGTCCAAGAATTCTATGTTTTCCATGATATTGATGACTGCAGATTAAGAGTTGAGAAAGAGGGACATAGAAGGCCTCTGTGACAACCCCTAACCCCACCCTACCCTCTGAAACAAATATCAGCCTGGAAAGAAAGCTTAGAAGAAAACTTTTTAAAGTTTTAGTAAGTGTAGCTTTCCAGAACTCATGACTTCTATAGGCATACAGGTAGAGGAGTACTCAATTTTCTTTAAGGGGGTGGACACTGGGAGTTTTACTATGTTCCAATGAGTATTTGGGCAACCCAAATTGTACTTGTTTGTTGTCATTGTTGTTGTCATCGTCTCTTCCTCCTCTTCCTCCTCATCCTCCTTCTCCCTCCCCTTCACCTCCCCCCCCTCCTTCTTTTCTTTCAAGGGGGCTACGAATAGTGGGAGGTCAGATATGGGAAAGCTGGGAAGTGAGGGCACTTGGAGTTCATGATGTAAAATTTCCAAATAATCAATAAAAGTATTATGGATAAAAATAGGCACCCTGTCTTCTGAAAACTAAAGTATCTTGTCCTTAGTTGAACCCCAGTTTTCCATACTCTATGTGACTTCATCTCTGTGGGTGGTTACAATATGATTGTTTGGCACCTAGAACCCACTAAGAATCCCTTTATGTTTAAAAATGAATGCTTTTCCATATCTATATGATAACCAAGCAGAGGTAAGTCGAGGTGATAGCTCAGTGGGCAAAGTGCTTACAGTGCAATCATGAGGACCTGTATTTAGATCCAAGCACCGATGTTAGAGCCAGCTACCCCTGTGGTCATCTGAAACCCCACTGCTGGTAAGAAGCCTGGGATCTGCTGGCAATCCAGTCTGGCTGAGCAGGTAGACTACAGGTTAATTAGAAGATTCTGTCTCAGAATGTAAGGTGAAAATTAGGAAGAGGCAGCCAGTGTTTCACACACACAAGCAAACACACACACACACACACACACACACACATTTTAAAAAGAAAATAAGGAAAGAAGGGAGGAAGGAAGGGATGGAGTGGAGGGAGGGGAGATGGAGGTAGAACAAGGAAGGAAGGAAGGAAGGAAGGAAGGAAGGAAGGAAGGAAGGAAGGAAGGAAGGAAGGAAGGAAGGAAGGAAGGAAGGAAGGGAGGGAGGGAGGGAGGGAGGGAGGGAGGGAGAGAGGAAGGAAGAAGGGAGGGAAGGAGGGAGGGAGGAAGGAAGGAGGGAGGAAGGGAGGGAGGAAGGAAGGGAGGGAGGAAGGAAGGATGGAAGGAAGGAGGGAAGGAGGGAATGGGGGGAGGGAGGAAGGAAGGACAGAAGGAAGGAAGGAAGGATAGAAGGAAGAAGGGAGGAAGGGAATGGGGGAGGGAGGAAGGAAGGAGGGAGGGAGGGGAGGATGGAGGGAGGGATGGAAGAATGAAGGAAGGGAGGGGGAGGAAGGAAGGAAGGATAGAAGAAAGGAGGGAGGGAATGGAGGGAGGAAGGAAGGAAGGAAGGAAGGAAGGAGGGAGGGAGGGAGGAAATAATGAAGGAATGGAGGGAGGAAGGAAAGAAGGACAGAAGGAAGGAGGGAGGGAGGGAATGGAGGGAGGGAAGGAGGAAGGAAGAAGGGAGGGAGGAAGGGATGGAGGGAGGAAGGGAGGGAGGGAGGAAAGAATGAAGGGAGGGAGGAAGGGAGGGAGGAAGGAAGAAGGGAGGGAGGGATGGAGGGAGGAAGGAAGGGAGGGAGGAAAGAATGAAGGGAGGGAGGGAAGGAGGAAGGAAGAAAGGGTAAATCTTTTTAAGGAATTCTTCTCTTTCAGCTATTCAGTACATTGCACAGAGTAGATACCTTGAGCTCATTCACTTTCCTTCCTAGCTCCTTGACTATGCTTCTATTCAGTCAGTCAGGGAGTGACATGATGAAAGTCTGGTTCCAGCATGCAGTTGAATCAAAACTTCCTATTTCATTTGTACTAAAAGTTTACATCAGAGAGTGGGATGCTTATGCTAACCAGTGGAATTTTGCTTTCTAGCCTGTTCTTGTCCCTTAGTGTATGTGCCTACTTGGGATCCTCACAGGAGAAAAAAGCAATTGGCAAGGCAACTCAACTCCAAGCCCACCTTATAACCAACAAGGTGAGGCAACCATAATATTGCTTGCACACTGGAACTGCAATGCTTGTCGTCATGGTAGTGACAACAGGGCTTAGTTTTTCCTCTATTCCAATGCTCTAATGGTGGTGTTTTTATCTCTTGGATAAAAAAAAAAAAACTCCTCTCCTCTAGATAAACACCACTTTATAGAGTTTAGGAGTTCTGAAGGAGACTGTTGGAAAAATTTACAATATCCTTTGTTGATCTCAAAGGTCATAGGGGAGCGTGTTTTCTTCCAGCAAAACATACGAAACATAAAGCTGATTAATAAAGGTGTGCCTCTCAGGGAACATACAGACTGTGTATGACTTTGTCATGAGGTAAAACACCTGAAAAAAAAGCAACTTAAGGGAGAAAGGTTTGATTCTGGCTCACAGTTTAATGGTACAAGTCATTTATGGTAGGAAATCATGTCAGTAGGAATTTTTTTTTTAAAAGAATGTTATTTATCTGGTAGCAAGTTTATAGTACAGTTTTTGACTCTCTCTCCAGAAAACAAAAGCAAAAACAAAAACAAGGTTTCTGTATAGAAAATATTTTTAGAGAAAGCTTCATAGGAAGGAACCCCACCTAAACCCTTTACATGATCAATTGCTTCTATTTGAGTAAGGAATTTGGTAATCAACAACTAGAAAGAAACCAAGACCCATGGTTCTATAGTCACAAGGAAAGTGTATCTTTAACAATACATGTCATCTTAGAAAAAAAAAAAATTACCACTGCTTTGTCAAGCCAGCCTTAAAGAATTCCCCATATTTAAAGTCATTTGAAACCTTGCAAAGACTAACTGTGCCGTTGTTCTTGATCAAGAGTATATGAACCAATATCCACGTGCTTACATAAGACAAAATACTTACACAGATATGTGTCCCCAAACTTGGTAATTCTCTCCCCCTTCATCATGTGATGAATTCCAATTAATTTTCCAGAAGCAGAGTTACTGATTTGGTGACAAATGTACGGGTTTCAGGGAACATTTTAGCTCTAGGACTAAAAAATACATTGTACAAAATATCATTCTGGAAGTTAACATTTCCACTCATCTCCTTATTTTCTTATTTCTGGATAAGAAAATATTCATTTCTACATGTTTTTCGCTGAGATATAGACTGACAGACCAATAGATTATAGAAAGATGATAGATAAACCAAAAGAAAGAAGATAGATGGATAGATAGATGATAGATTGGTGAATAGATAGATAATAGAGCATGAGACAGATACACAGACAGATACATACATACATACATACATACATACATACATACATACATACATATGTAATGGATGCTATATAAAGACAGAGAGAGAGAGATAGGGATAGAGAGATAGATGGACAGATTTTTGATAGATGATAGACAGATAGATGCATTGGTAGATACATAGCTAGGTATGTAGACAGATGATAAAACAAAGAAAACGAAGACAGTTACAATGAAGTTGATAGTAAGCAAGGGAGATATAAATGGGAGGAGTTATAGGGCAAAAAAGCACAAATACTGTGATTGCATTTTATTCCCAAAACTAAAAGAAAAAAATATTGACAGTAAATTAATTTCAGAAAGACTGATTAGGAATATCATGTCAGTCACATTTTAGGTGACACGGCACACCTTCCTGTATTAATACTACCTACTCTAAGGGTGCAGAAGGAAATTTCTAGATGGTCGGTAGGAATTTTTAAAAGTTGTTCAAATTGCATCCAATTAGGAAGCAAAGAGAAATGGATGCTGATGTCAAGCTCAATCTATGCTATTAAAACATCTTTCTTCCTAACCAGTTCATAGCCCACGGACTAGTGCTATTCACATTTGGATTGAGTTTATCCCTCTTCAGATTAGATAGACCCCTAGAAATATATTTGTTTCAGTGATGCTAGATCCTGCCAAGTTCCCATAAATTAACAAAGTTAAGTATACTAACCATCACAGACTAATTGTATTTATTCTCCAAATTTCAGGGGTTGAGTTAAAGTCTCTGCTTTACAACCTAAAACTGTAATACTGAAGATAGACAGTGACTGGGCTGAGAATTTCACCTTTCTAAGCTGCATTCCTTGATAATAAAACAGTTCTAATATTAACTACTAAATAGTATTGTTATAAAGAATAAAGAGGATTATGTTTTACCTAGAGAATGAAACTGAGTAGGCCCTTAGAACTGCTACTCTGTAGGAATGAAGAGGTGGCTCCACTATTAAGGGTACTTACTGATCTTGAGAATGACCGAGGATTCATTCCTAAAACTCATATTGTATCTCATGGACCTCCACATACCCAGTTCCAGAGGTCCTGACATCCTCTTCTCATCTCCAGCAGACATTTACATTCATGGTACACATAGGTGCAAAATAATCATGCTCATAAAATGTTTTTCAATCCTTAAAATATATTCAATTGTTATTATAACAGCCTTGCTACAGATGTTGGAGGAGACTCTCATTCTCCTTAGTGTTCCCTGAGCTCACACAAAACTTATAGTCAAAAAAAAAAAAAACTTATAGTCAAGAGAGTGAATTTCTAAATTAATAAGAAAGGGTATCAGAAAAAAAAAGAAAAGAAAAGAAAGAGTATCAGACGATCACTCTAGGTGCTAGAGTAAAACTGCAATCAAAATCAACCCAAAGGAATGTCTTGGAAGCTGGAACAAAACTTTAGCTAATATTTAAAACTACCACCACAAAACATCAATGCAACCATGTCTTTTGTGTGACATTTCATAGTCCTGTTTACCAACTACAAAAAATAATCCTTTCATGTATTCTAAGCTCTATTACAAGACTGACAGAAGAACATTATAATTCTTCTTTTACAGAAATGAGAAATCTGAGATGCAGGAAAGTTACAAGTATCAACAGTTTTCATTCCAACACAAATTCTTGTCTATACATTCCAGAGCCTCACCCTGAAATTTTTAAGCACCTGGGAAACATTAAAAACTACATTAAACAGATGGACAATGGTGGTGCATGCCTTTAATCCCAGTGCTTGAGAGGCAGAGGCAGATGGATCTCTGAGTTCAGGGCCAGCCTGGTGTAGAATGAGTTCTAGGACAGCCAAAGCTATGCAGAGAAACCCTGTTTTGAAAACAAACAAACAAACAAACAACAAAGAACAATTACCTAAAATAATGTACAGCTACCCTGGTCATGGAGTCCACTTATAAGCCAAGTCAGAACAACAGCAGGGCCAGTGGACAACAGCAGAAAAACTGGACACATCATTTTCCCTATGTGAGGATTTCTACTTCTCAATTACCCAGAAAGAAAGATGCTGGTTGCTCTCTCTCCCCTTCTCTCTCTCCTTCTCTCTCACTCTCTCTTCCCTCTGTGTATGTGTATTTGTCTCTCTGTGTCTCTCTCTTGTCCCAGTCTCTCTCTCTCTCTCTCTCTCTCTCTCTCTCTCTCTCCTTCCATCCATCTCTCTCCACAGAAGATATGAATGATGGTCATTTCACCTTTCACACATTTATTATTTCTCTGAGCATCTTCTGCCACTTTCACTGGTTACACAACATTATACACAGTAAACTCATAGTCCAAGTCAATTCAATATTTGTTTAAACTGGACCTGATTTACAGACAAGTAGGTTTTTGAGGGAATTATACAATTCTAGAAATGTCTTTAGGTACCATCTAAATGGTTTTAAAAATCATTACCATTTTTACTTCAAATCCTTTCCTGAATCCCTCTTCCCATAAAAGCCAACTCCCTGATAATCTGCTTTGTAACAGCTTTACTGGTCACATGGTCAAAAGGACAGACACCCTTCTGGGATAGAATTTTCCTACTTATCAATGTTTACAATCAGGTCTCCCCTTGTTTATCTGCACATAAGAGGTCCCTATATCTAAATATACATTTAAAAAGTGACACAAGAGAACACATGTAAAAATGGGTATGTGCTTGTCTAATTTGCTAAAAATGCTTTGATTAGCCACTTGCTCTTACTAAGATGTTACATTTTTACAAGTTTTATACAATTTTTACTCCTTCAGGAATGCTTGTATTAAGTAGAAAGGCCCAAGGGAAGATGCTTGAATCTCACTTAGAAGAAGGAATAAAATAGTCATAGGAGGCAGATAGAGAGAGAGAACTGGATGGGAGAGGAGATGGGGATGGGAATGAGGGCATGATCAGAATCGGGTTTGGGAAGAGTCAGGAAAGAGGTCTAGAAGGCCAAGAGAGAGGATGGAAATTAGCAGCTGATGGGGGTGAGGGAGAGGTTCCACGAGCCTATGAGAGTGACTTTAGCTGAAACTCCTAGCAGTGGGAATATGGAACCTAAGTAGCCATCTCCTGGAAACAGGCAGGTCACTCAAGGGAAGGATAAGGATTCCACACTACCCACAAAACTTTTGACCCAAAATTTGTCCTATCTACAAGAAATGAAGGGACAAAGATGAAGCAGAGATGAAGGCAATGGCCAATAACTATCCCAACTTGAGACTCATTCCATGGGCAAGCACCAATCCCTGACACTGTTTTTTATTTGTTCAATATATACTTTATTTACATTTTAAATGATTTCCCCTTTCCTTGATCCTCCTCCCCGAAAGTCCCATAAGCCCTCTTCCCTCCCCCTGTTCCTCCATCCACCCCTTCCCACTTCCCTGTTCGGTATTCCCCTACACTGCTGCACTGAGCCTTTCCAGAACCAGGGGCCACCCCTTCCTTCTTCTTGGACACTATTTGATATGTGGATTGTATCTTGGGCATTCCAAGCTTCTAGGCTAATATCCACTTATCAGTGAGTGGATGCCATGAGTGTTATTTTGAGACTGGGTTACCTCACTCAGGATGATGTTCTCCAGCTCCATCCATTTGTCTAAGAATTTCATTAATAACACTCTTGTTAGGCTTGCAGATAGGAGCCTAGTTTAACTGCCCTCTGAGAGGCTCCACCCAGCACCTGACTGAAACACAGCCAAAAACTGGATGGAGCTTGGGGAATCTTATGAAAGAGGTATGGGAAGGACTGAGGGGATAGGAATTTCACAGGAAGATCATCAGAGTCAACTAATTTGGAACTTGTGGACTCTCAGAGACTGAACCACCAACTAAACAGCATACATGGGCTGGACATAGGTCCCCACACATATATAGAAGATTTGTGGCTTAGCTTCATGTTCTGCACATTCCTAAACAATCAGAATGGGGTCTGTCCCTAAAGCTGTTGCATGTCAGTTGACCCTGTTCTCCTAACTGGGGCTACTAATCTGGCATCAGTGAGAAGACACATCTAACCCTGCAGAGACTTGATATGCCAGGGTGGGGAAATACCCAAGGTGGGCCTCCATCCTGGTAGAGAAGAAGGGGAGGGGGAAGGAACTGTGTAAGTGGGGGACCAGGAGGAGGAGATCAGAGATCAGGATGTAAAGAGAATAAACAAACAAACTACCTAACTAATTAATTAATGGAGAAAAAAAACAAAAAGGAATTTTGTTATAAATATGTAGTATTTGAGAACTTCTTTCTTAGTTCATTTGTTATTATTCTTGCTTGAAATGAAGTCTCACTCTGCTATAATAGGTCATCTCAAATTGCTGGGTTCAAGTAGCAATGATCTTCAGCCTCCGGAGTAGATGAGATTACAGTAATGCAACACTATATTTAGCTAAGTATGAAAATGTTAATAAGTCCTGGGTGGACGTCCAAGAGCCCAAAGTTGAGAAAACAAGACTAAGATTCGGAGATGTGAAAGGACATCTCCAGCCATTGGGAAGAAGACTCGGAAAGGCGGAACTCATCTTGATAAAGAACACAAAGAAAATTGCAACAGAGACAAACACTGTCATGCTTGCTTTCTTTACACAAGCAGTGATTAACGTCACTTTGTGTATCAGATAACAGTGGGGTT
The DNA here is from genome assembly GCF_947179515.1 of Apodemus sylvaticus. Lineage (NCBI taxonomy): Eukaryota > Metazoa > Chordata > Mammalia > Rodentia > Muridae > Apodemus > Apodemus sylvaticus. The sequence continues at coordinate 112,865,695 of NC_067472.1, forward strand.
CTGAAAGTGAACAAAGATTTCTTAAAACCAGTCATGCCCAATTAACTCAAAATTGACAGAAGGAGAAAAACACAGATTTGGAGTGGAGTAAAAATTAATGTAAAAAGCATAGACACACACAGAAATAGGGAGTCAGAGCCACGTGCAGGGGATACATGAGAGAAAAACGAAAACAAAGAAGAGGAGATATACGCTTGCCTGAGATATGACCATGGAAAATGTAAGCAGAAAGTAAAGTCTGTATTCCGAAGGCATTCAGAATTGCAATGTAGCTCTGTTTGTGCAGGACGCCATTGGTCAGAGCATTTAGCACTAAAAGCATACAGTCCCAGGGGAGGAGGCTGCTGAGGCAGGCAGGCCAGCACACGGAGGATTTTCACGCTCCACTGCACAACGTGAAGGAGAACCCTGAAAACTGTTGTTTACTTATTTTTTATGTATCTATCTACTTATTTAATCATTTAGTAATGAAAACATAGAAATGCCACATACAGTATTCATGTACAAGTTAGAAGAGAACTTTCTGAACTTGGATTTTGCCTTCCCCTGTCTTTCTTATTCTTTCTGTTACACTGCATACTCAAGCCTCTGTGCTTCCAGCAATTGTCCTGTCTGTACCTCCTGCGTCCCCATAAGAGATCTGGAACTATAGAAATGTGCCAGTCCACCCAGTTTTATCTGTGGGTTCCAAGAGTAAAGCTGGGTTGTCAGATTTATATAGCAAGCAATTGTAGGTAATGAGCCACTTCCCTAAAGTATTTGAAGGCCAAGAAAAGATATTATAAGCATATCACAAAGATCAAGCACACAGAGCACCACTGTACTGTACAGTGCTTAATGCCTATTAATGCCTACACATAAATATTCAATCAAAAAGAGGACAGAAAGAATAGTGGTGCCTAGGCTGGTGGAAGAAGTCTGCTATTCAGGGACAGGGGCAGCATTAAGAAGGGAGGTGGATACCGAGTCATGCAGGAAACCTTATCTAGGCAGCAAAAGGAAGCTATCATAAGATGCTTGCCTTGTTACAGCATGCACAGTAACAGTTATTTGATTAACTATTAACATTGTACATTGAATGTTCTTCTTTTTTGCATTAGATAGTAATGTGAGGGGAAAACCTATCCACATACCTACTTTAGTGTGCTTTCTATTCCTATGATAAAAACAGCATGACTAAAAGCACTTGGAAAAGGAAGGATTTATTTCTCCCAACAGGATGTAGTCTATCATAAAGCCAGAGTAGAAATTAAAGGCAAGAACCTGGAGGCAGGAACTGAAGAAGAGACCATGGAAGAATGTTACTTGCTGGCTTGCTACTTAATAACATTTTAATATTTCCAGGGCCACATACTTTAGTTGTCCAGAAAAGACACCACATACAACAGTCTAGTGCATCCCTCTGACATCAGTGAAGGAGAAAACCTTCACTGACTTGCCTAAAGGCCAGTCTCATGGGAGTATTTTCTTGATTTAAGTTCCTGTTTCCAGATAATCTCATTTCAACTTCATACACACACACACACACACACACACACCCCTAACCAGTATACAATCTTGTTGCCGCCAGCGGCCACATACGAACCGGAATACCTGGAAGAGAATTCTGAGGTTAACGGGAAGGGGGCGAAAGAGAAATGAGTCAAGAGGACAGTTGCCCATAGAGACTGACTTTACTATCATTTAACCAATATTTATAATCTTTGGAAAAACCACCCTGCCCCCTAAATGGCCTCGAGTTCGTTGGATCTTCTTCTCGGCGGGTTGTCTGCTTTCAGTCACGCAGTTTTCTGCTGGTCTCAAGGTGGAGCTGCGCTGAGGTGGCCTTGGTACTTAAGGTGAAAATGGCTGTATTGTTCCCAACTGAACAAGGGCCGAGATAACGCCAGGGGAAGGGTGGGGGTTGCCAGCCAGGAGGGTCACAGGTAAATGCTGTGGGGGGAAGGGACACAATCTGTTTGTTTTATCTTCAAATATTTCCTTGAATTATTTCTTTCTATTTCTTTCTTTCTAAATAATTTCTTTCTAGTTGAAAAATGGAATAGAATTGAATATTTTTTTATGTTTATAACTATACTCTATGCAGGCAGAAATTGTATTTTACCTTTACATAGTATGTTCTTATTTTCCTATTTTCTTATTTATTACTATGACTAAACACCATAAACAAGGCTACTTATAAAATAAAATGTTTAATTCTGGATTCATAATTGCAGAGGGTTAATGTCTGTGGACTCAATAGAGTGTATGAAAGAAGGCCAGCAGACATGATGCCGAAGCAGTAGATAAGAGCTTGCATCCTTGTCTACAAGTGGGAATCAGAGAGTACTAACTGGGTTTGGGCTTTTTGAAACCTCAAAGCCCACTGCTAGTGGCACAGCACCTCCAACAAGGCCACAACTTGTAATCCTTCTGAAACAGTTCCATAACTGGGGGTTAAACATTCAAATATAAACTCAAATATAGAATGACAGTAGATATTCTCATGCAAACTACCATATCCTGATAAAAAATTTATATTTTGCATACATGGTAGATGTGTGCACATGTGTATGTACACACATGTGTGTACATGCATGCACATTGTACTGGCTACATTTGTGTGTCAACTTGACACAGGCTGGAGTTATTACAGAGAAAGGAACTTCAGTTGGGGAAGTGCCTCCATGAGATCCAGGTGTGGGGCATTTTCTCAATTAGTGATCAAGTGGGGAGGGCCCCTTGTGGGTGGTACCATCCCTGGGCTGGTATTCGTGGGTTCTATAAAACAGCAGGCTGAGCAAGCCAGGGGAAGCAAGCCAGTAAGAAACATCCCTCCATGGCCTATGAATCAGCTCCTGCTTATTGGCCTGCTTGAGTTCCAGTCCTGACTTCCTTTAGTGATGAACTGCAACGTGGAAGCTCAATAAACCCTTTCCTCCCCAACTTGCTTCTTGGTCATGATGTTTGTGCAGGAATAGAAACCCTGACTAAGACACACATGCATGCATTTGTGAGCTCACTCATATGTGAAGGGGCACATGCTTATGTGTGCATCCTTGTGGAGGCAAAAGTCATACTCGGTTGTCATCTATACTGTTTTTTGCAATAAGTTCTATCACTGGCCTAGAGATCATCCTGTAGGCTAGACTGCTCAGCCTGAAAATCCCCAGAATTCTCTTAGAGCTACATCACCAGCACTGGGCTTATGTATGTAAACGGAGGCCCAGTTTTTATTACACGGATTCTGAAGAAGACCATATTACTAACTGAGCCATCTCGTCAATCCTGGATGATATATCTTAACTCACATTTATGCAGTGTAGTCTTTTTTATTCGATATATTTTTTATTTACATTTCAAATGATTTCCCCTTTTCTAGACCCCCACTCCCCGAAGGTCCCTTCAGGCCCCTTCCTTCTCCCTGTTTTCCCATCCAACCCTTCCCACTTCCCTGTTCTGGTTTTGCCCTATACTACTTCACTGAGTCTTTCCAGAACAAGGGTCCACTCCTCCGTTCTTCTTGTACCTCATTTGATGTGTGGATTATGTTTTTGGTATTCCAGTTTTCTAGGTTAATATCCACTTATTGAGTGCATACCATGATTCATCTTTTGAGTCTGGGTTACCACACTTAGTATGATGTTCTCCAGCTCCATCCATTTGCCTAAGAATTTCATGAATTCATTGTTTCTAAGGGTTGAATAGTACTCCATTGTGTATATATACCACATTTTTTGCATCCACTCTACTGTTGAGGGATACGTGGGTTCTTTCCAGCTTCTGGCAATTTAAATAGGGCTGCTATGAACATAGTGGAACATGTATCGTTATTACATGCTGGGGAATTTTCTGGGTGTATGCCCAGGAGTGGTATAGCAGGATCTTCTGGAAGTGTGGTGCCCAGTTTTCGGAGGAACCGCCAGACTGATTTCCAGAGTGGTTGTACCAATTTGCAACCCCACCAGCAGTGGAAGAGTGTTCCTCTTTCTCCACATCCTCGCCAACATCTGCTGTCTCCTGAATTTTTAATCTTAGCCATTCTGACTGGTGTAAGTTAAAATCTCAGGGTTGTTTTGATTTGCATTTCCCTGATGACTAATGAAGTTGAGCATTTTTTAAGATACTTCTTCGCCATCCGAAGTTCTTCAGGTGAAAATTCTTTGTTTAACTCTGTACTCCATTTTTTAATAGGGTTATTTGGTTTTCTGGAGTCTAACTTCTTGAGTTCTTTATATATATTGGATATTAGCCCTCTATCTGATGTAGGGTTGGTGAAGATCTTTTCCCAATTTGTTGTTTGCTGATTTGCCCTTTTGATGGTGTCCTTTGCGTTACAGAAACTTTGTAATTTTATGAGGTCCCATTTGTCAATTCTTGATCTTAGAGCATAAGCTATTGGTGTTCTGTTCAGGAACTTTCCCCCTGTACCAATGTCCTAAAGGGTCTTCCCCGGTTTCTTTTCTATTAGCTTCAGAGTGTCTGCCTTTATGTGGAGGTCCTTGATCCATTTGGAGTTGAGCTTAGTACAAGGAGACAAGGATGGATCAATTCCCATTCTTCTGCATGCTGACCTCCAGTTGAACCAGCACAATTTGTTGAAAAGGCTATCTTTTTTCCATTGGATGTTTTCTGCCCCTTTGTCGGGATCAAGTGGCCATAGGTGTGTAGGTTCATTTCTGGATCTTCAATCCTGTTCCATTGATCTGCCTGCCTGTCACGGCACCAATACCATGCAGTTTTTAACACTATTGCTCTGTAGTATTGCTTGAGGTCAGGGATACTGATAGCCCCAGAATTGTTTTTATTGTTAAGAATAGTTTTAGGTATCCTGTGTTTTTTGTTATTCCAGATGAATTTGAGGATTGCTCTTTCTAACTCTGTGAAGAATTGAGTTGGGATTTTCATGGGTATTGCATTGAATCTGTATATTGCTTTTGGTAAAATGGCCATTTTAACTATATTAATCCTGCCGATCCATGAGCATGGGAGGTTTTCTCATTTTTTGAGGTCTTCTTCCATTTCCTTCTTCAGAGTCTTGAAGTTCTTATCGTAAAAATCTTTCACATATTTGGTGTCACCCCAAGGTATTTTATACTGTTGGTGGCTATTGTGAAGGGGGTCATTTCCCTAATTTCTTTCTCAGCCTGCTTATCCTTTGAGTATAGGAAGGCCACTGATTTGCTTGAGTTGATTTTATAACCTGCCACTTTGCTGAAGTTGTTTATCAGCTGTAGGAGCTCTCTAGTGGAGTTTTTTGGGTCACTTAGGTAGACTATCATATCATCTGCAAATAATGATAGTTTGACTTCTTCCTTTCCAATTTGTATCCCTTTGACCTCCTTATGTTGTCTAATTGCCCGAGCTAGTTCCTCCAGTGCAATGTTGAAAAGATAAGGAGAAAGGGGGCAGCCCTGTCTAGTCCCTGATTTTAGTGGGTTTGCTTCAAGTTTCTCTCCATTTAATTGGATGCTGGCTACTCGTTTGCTGTATATTGCTTTTACTATGTTTAGGTATGGGCCTTGAATTCCTGTTCTTTCCAAGACTTTAAGCATGAAATGATGCTGAATTTTGTCAAATGCTTTTTCAGCATCCAATGAAATGACCATGTGGTTTTTTTTCTTTGACTTTGTTTATGTAGTGGATTGCAATCATGGATTTCTGTATATTGAACCAACCCTGCATCCCTGGGATAAAGCCTACTTGATCATGGTGGATGATCGTTTTGATGTGTTCTTGGATTCGGTTGGCAAGAATTTTATTGAGTATTTTTGCATCCATGTTCATAAGGGAAATTGGTCTGAAGTTTTCTTTCTTTGTTGGATCTTTGTATGGTTTTGATATCAGCGTAATTGTGGCTTCGTAGAAGGAATTGGGTAGTGTTCCTTCTGTTTCTATTTTGTGGAATAGTTTGAAGAGTATTGGTGTTAGGTCTTCTTTGAAGGTCTGATAGAATTCTGTACTGAAATCATCCGGTCCTGTGCTTTTTTTGGTTGGAAGACTTTCTATGACTCCTTCTATTTCTTAAGGGGTTATGGGACTGTTTGGATGATCTATTTGGTCCTGATTTAATTTTGGTAGTTGGTATCTGTCAAAAAAAATGTCCATTTCCTCCAGATTCTCCAGTTGTGTTGAACATAGGCTCTTGTAGTAGGATCTGATGATTTTTTGGATTTCCTCAGTTTCTGTTGTTATATCTCACTTTTCATTCCTAAGTTTGTTAATTTGGATACTTTCTCTGTGCCCTTTGGTCAGTCTGGCTAAGGGTTTATCTATCTTGTTGATTTTCTCAAAGAACCAGCTCCTGGATTCGTTGATTCTTTGTATGGTTCTCTTTGTTTCCACTTGATTGACATCAGCCCTGAGTTTGATGATTTCCTGTCTTCTACTCCTCCTGGGTGAATTGGCTTCTTTTTGTTCCAGGGCTTTCAGGTGTGTCCTTAAGCTGCTAGTGTATGCTCTCTCCATTTTCTTTTTGGAGGCACTCGGGGCTATGAGTTTTCCTCTTAGCACTGCTTTCATTGTGTCCCAAAGATTTGGGTATGTTGTGCCATCTTTTTCATTAAATTCTAAAAAATATCTGATTTCTTTCTTTATTTCTTCTTTGTCCAAGGTATCATTGAGTAGAGTATTGTTCAGTGTCCACGTGTATGTGGGTTTTCTGTTGTTTTTGTTGTTAGTGAAAACCACTCTTACACCATAGTGATCTGATAGGAGGCATGGGATTAGTTCGATCTTCTTGTATTTGTTGAGGTCTGTCTTGTGACCAATTATATGGTCAGATTTTGGAGAAGGTACCATGAGGTGCTGAGAAAAACATATATTCTTTTTGCTTTAGGGTGAAATGTTCTATAAATATCAGTCAAATCCAATTGGTCCAAAGCTTCAATTAGTTTTACTGTGTCCCTGTTTAGTTTTCTGTTTTCCTGATCGGTCCATTGAGGAGAGTGGAGTGTTGAAGTCCCCCACAATTATGGTGTTAGGTGAAATGTGTGCTTTGAGCTTTAGTAAAGGTTCTTTTATGAATGAAGGTGCCCTTGCATTTGGTGCATAGATGTTCAGAATTGAAAGTTCTTCTTGTTGTATTTTCCTTTGACCAGCAAGAAGTGTCCCTCAGTGTCTCTTTTGATGACTTTAGGTTGAAAGTCAATTTATCTCATATTAGAATGGCTACTCCAGCTCATTTCCAGAGACCACGGCTTGTAAAATTATCTTCCAGCCTTTTTCTCTAAGGTAGTTTTTGTCTTTGACATTTAGGTGTCTTTCCTGTATGCAGCAATATGTAGGGTCCTGTTTCCTTATCCAGTCTGTTTGTCTATGTCTTTTTTTTTATTCTATGTATTTTTTATTTACATTTCAAATGATTTCCCCTTTTCTAGCCCCCCCACTCCCTGGGAGTAGAAGGCAGGAAATCATCAAACTCAGGGCCGAAATCAATCAAGCAGAAACAAAGAGAACCATACAAAGAATCAAAAAACCAGGAGCTGATTCTTTGAGAATATCAACAAGATAGATAAACCCTTAGCCAGACTGAACAAAGGGCACAGAAAACGTATCCAAATTAACAAACTTAGAAATGAAAAGGGAGATATAACAACGGAAACTGAGGAAATCCAAAAAATCATCAGATCCTACTACAAGAGCCTGTACTCAAAACAACTGGAGAATCTGGAGGAAATGGACAATTTCCTTGACAGATACCAAATAACAAAATTAAATCAGGACCAAATAGATCATCTAAACAGTCCCATAATGCCTAAAGAAATAGAAGGAGTCATAGAAAGTCTTCCAACCAAAAAAAGCACAGGACCAGATGGTTTCAGTGCAGAATTCTATCAGACCTTCGAAGAAGACTTAACACCAATACTCTTCAAATTATTCCACAAAATAGAAACAAGGAACACTACCCAATTCCTTCTACGAAGCCACAATTATGCTGATACCAAAACCACACAAAGATCCAACAAAGAAAGAGAACTTCAGACCAATTTCCCTTATGAACATGGATGCAAAAATACTCAATAAAATTCTTGCCAACCGAATCCAAGAACACATCAAAACGATCATTCACCATGATCAAGTAGGCTTTATCCCGGGAATGCAGGGTTGGTTCAATATACAGAAATCCATCAATGCAATCCACTACATAAACAAACTCAAAGAAAAAAACCACATGGTCATTTCATTGGATGCTGAAAAAGCATTTGACAAAATTCAGCATCCTTTCATGCTTAAAGTCTTGAAAAGAACAGGAATTCAAGGCCCATACCTAAACATAGTAAAAGCAATATACAGCAAACCGGTAGCCAGCATCAAACTAAATGGAGAGAAACTTGAAACAATCCCACTAAAATCAGGGACTAGACAGGGCTGCCCCCTTTCTCCTTATCTTTTCAATATTGTACTTGAGGTACTAGCTCGGGCAATTCAACAACATAAGGAGGTCAAAGGGATACAAATTGGAAAGGAAGAAGTCAAACTATCATTATTTGCAGATGACATGATAGTCTACCTAAGTGACCCAAAAAACTCCACTAGAGAATTCCTACAGCTGATAAACAACTTCAGCAAAGTGGCAGGTTATAAAATCAACTCAAACACCAATAGCGTATGCTCTAAGAGCAAGAATTGACAAATGGGACCTCATAAAATTACAAAGTTTCTGTAAGGCAAAGGACACCATCAAGAGGACAAATCGGCAACCAACAAATTGGGAAAAGATCTTCACCAATCCTACATCAGATAGAGGGCTAATATCCAATATATATAAAGAACTCAAGAAGTTAGACTCCAGAAAAGCAAACAACCCTATTAAAAAATGGGGTACAGAGTTAAACAAAGAATTCTCACCTGAAGAACTTCGGATGGCAGAGAAGCATCTTAAAAAATGCTCAACTTCATTAGTCATTAGGGAAATGCAAATCAAAACAGCCCTAAGATTTCATCTTACACCAGTCAGAATGGCTAAGATTAAAAATTCAGGAGACAGCAGGTGTTGCAGAGGGTGTGGAGAAAGAGGAACACTCCTCCACTGCTGGTGGGGTTGCAAATTGGTACAACCACTCTGGAAATCAGTCTGGCGGTTCCTCCGAAAACTGGGCACCTCACTTCCAGAAGATCCTGCTATACCACTCCTGGGCATATACCCAGAAGACTCCCCACCATGTAATAAGGATACATGTTCTACTATGTTCATAGCAGCCCTATTTATAATTGCCAGATGCTGGAAAGAACCCAGGTATCCCTCAACAGAAGAGTGGATGCAAAAAATGTGGTATATCTACACAATGGAGTACTATTCAGCCATTAGAAACAATGAATTCATGAAATTCTTAGGCAAATGGATAGGGCTAGAGAATATCATACTAAGTGAGGTAACCCAGACTCAAAAGGTGAATCATGGTATGCACTCACTAATAAGTGGATATTAACCTAGAAAACTGGAATACCCAAAACATAATCCACACATCAAATGAGGTACAAGAAGAAAGGAGGAGTGGCCCCTGGTTCTGGAAAGACTCAGTGAAACAGTATTCAGCAAAACCAGAACGGGGAAGTGGGAAGGGGTGGGTGGGAGGACAGGGGAAGAGAAGGGGGCTTACGGGACTTTCGGGTAGTGGGGGGCTAGAAAAGGGAAATCATTTGAAATGTAAATAAATTATATCGAATAAAAAAAAATCAACTCAAGCAAATCAGTTGCCTTCCTATACTCAAAGGATAAGCAGGCTGAGAAAGAAATTAGGGAAATGACCCCCTTCACAATAGCCACAAACAGTATAAAGTATCTTGGGGTGACTCTTACCAAACATGTGAAAGATCTGTATGACAAGAACTTCAAGACTCTGAAGAAGGAATTGCAAGAAGACCTCAAAAAATGGGAACACCTCCCATGCTCATGGATCGGTAGAATCAATATAGTTAAAATGTCTATGTCTTTTTATTAGGGAATTGAGTCCATTGATGTTAAGAGATATTAAGGAATAGTAATTATTACTTCCTGTCATTTTTGATGTTATTTTTATATTTGAGTGGTTATCTTCTTTTGGGTTTGATGAAGGAAGGTTACTATCTTGCTTTTTCCAGGGTGTAGTTTCCCTCCTTGTATTGTAGTTTTCCTCCTATTATTCTTTGCAGAGCTGGGTTCGTGGAAAAATATTGTGTAAATTTGGTTTTGTGATGGAGTGTCTTGGTTTCTCCATCTATTGTGATTGAGAGTTTTGCTGGGTATAGTAGTCTTGACTGGCATTTGTGTTCTCTTAGAGTGTGCATGAGATTTGCCCAGGATCTTCTAGCTTTCATGGTCTCTGGTGAGAAGTCTGGTGTGATTCTGATAGGTCTTCCTTTATACGTTACTTGGCCTTTCTCTCTTACTGCCTTTAATATTCTTTCTTTGTTCAGTGCATTTGGGGTTTTAATTATTATGTGGTGAGAGGTATTTCTGCTCAGGTCCAGTCTGTTTGGAGTTCTGTAGGCTTCTTGTATATTCATAGGCATCTCTTTAAGTTGGGAAATTTTTCTTCCATAATTTTGTTGAAGATATTTGCTGGCCCTTTCAGTCGTAAATCTTCACTCTCATCTATACCTATAATCCTTAGGTTTTGTCTTCTCATTGTATCCTGGATTTCCTGGATGTTCTGGGATACAAGATTTTTGCATTTTGCATTTTCTTTGACAGTTGAGTCAATGGTTTCTATGGTATCTTCAGCATCTGAGATTCTTTCTTCCATCTCTTGTATTCTGTTGTTTATATTTGCATCTCTGGCCCCTGATTTCTTCTCAAGGTTTTCTATCTCCAAAGTTGTCTCCCTTTGTGATTTCTTAGTTGTTTCTACTTCTGTTTTTATATCCAGGATGGTTTTGCTCAGTTTTATCATTTGTTTGTTCGTGTTTTCCTGTAATTCTTTAAGAGATTTTTGTGTTTCCTCTTTCATGACTTCTGCCTGTTGACTCAAGTTCTCTTGCATTTCTTTACTTTGTGTGTGTGTGTGTGTGTGTGTGTGTGTGTGTGTGTGTGTGTGTATGTGTTTCTTCTTTATTGGCTTCTGTCTTGGGAGCCTTATTTTCCTGCATTTCTTTTAGTGATTTTTGTGTTTCCATTATAGGGGTTTCTAGCTTATTCATGGTCCCCTGTATTTCTTTAAGAGATTCATTTATGTCCTTTTTGTGTTCTTCTAGCAGCATCATGACCAGTGATTTTAAACCCAAATCTTGTTTCTCTGGTGTTAGCATAACCAGGACTTGCTGATGTTGGAGAGTTTGGTTCAGATACCTAGATTTCTGTTAGTAGTGTTCTTGCATTTGCCCTTTGCCATCTTGTTCTCTAGAGTTAGTTGGTCTTGTCTCTGGCTGGTGTTTGAGCCTCCTGAGGGGTTCTGGGGCTATTTCTGCGACACTGGATGGCTGGGTTTCCCCTGTAGCAGATTGCTAGTGTGCTGTCCTCCTCTTGGGTGCCCTTGCAGCCCTAGTGTTCTTTGCCCCAGATTGTGTCTGTGAACCAGATGGTGCCTGTTTGCTCCTTCAGGGAGTGCTGAAGGGTGTATGCTGCTATAGGGACCTTTTCCACGTGCTGATCACTCTGCTGGGCAGCCGATCTCCCATCTGGGTTGGTGCACACAAGTCTAGCCTAGCTGCTCAAGTCCTGAGTCTAGGCAAAAGCCTGGGAGGCCAAGGTCCGAGCAAAATTCCCCTCGGGCTATGACTGTTAATTGGGTCTGTCAGGTGGCCAGGATGGCAGGCGTGCACGGGATCCCTGAAAGTGCCGGGAGAGTCTGCTGGGCTAAAAACCTCCTGGCAGGGTTGACACACAGATGGCCCACCGAGCAGCCCAGTTCTTGGGGTCAGTCCAGGACCTGTTGGTGCCTAATCCCCTGCTATGTTAGCCTCAGGCTATGCCTGTTAGCTGGCTTTGCCTGCTAGAACTCTCTGGCATCCTGTAGGCAAAATGGCTGTGCACACGCTGGCCTGGGCAAAAAACCTCCTGACTGGGTTGGCACCCCGATGGCCTCCCAAACAGCCCAGGGCCTGGGTGCAGGCCAACGCCCGTCGGGCTCAGACCCCCACGGTGTTGGCCTCGGGTTATATTTGCGTACCTCACTCTGTCTGATCTCTCTGGAGACTGAGAACCAAGATGGAGGCGAGTCTCTCGTGACTGGCCATAGTATAGTCTTTAACTCAATTCTGTCTACGTATTACACTAAAGCGAATTAAGACTGAGAAATGCCAATGGAAAAGCATGTCAGGAAAGGACTAATGAAAATCAGAAATACAGACCACATTGCCCTTGGTATACCATATTGCATTCAGTCAATATGTGTCAAACAGATGAATGACATAGACTCTATTTAAGTGACTTGGAGTCTAAATCCATCTTTTTTTCTGTGACTCCATGTCCTTTGACAAATTGTTAAGTTATTTTATGCCTTGGCTTTCTTAAGATGTTATTAGCATAAATTTTTGCAAGATTAAGTACATAGAAGAATGACTGTGACTTATAATATAGGGAAAGTCCTGACAGTTAAGATGTGCGGTTGAGCCTGGGATCTGGCATGTCTAGCAAGATCCAATTGATGCCAATACTGTCTGCATGAGGACCACGATTTCTGTTTGATGATGGGAGAGGTTGGAAAAGCTAAGAAGATATATATAAAAACATTTTACATCTGTTAAATATTACTATTTAAAAGTTACTTCTTTTTTTTATTCGATATAATTTTTTATTTACATTTCGAATGATTTCCCCTTTTCTAGCCCCCAATTCCCCGAAAGTCCCATAAGCCCCCTTCTCTTCCCCTGTCCTCCCACCCACCCCTTCCCACTTCCCCGTTCTGGTTTTGCCGAATACTGCTTCATTGAGTCTTTCCAGAACCAGGGGCCACTCCTCCTTTCTTCTTGTGCCTCATTTGATGTGTGGATTATGTTTTAGGTATTCCAGTTTTCTAGGTTAATATCCACTTATTAGTGAGTGCATACCATGATTCACCTTTTGAGTCTGGGTTACCTCACTTAGTATGATGTTCTCTAGCTCCATCCATTCTTATATATCCAGTTTGCAAATCTTTATTATGAATGCCATATATTTAGTTTTGCATATTCAGTTTCTTTTAAATATTTTTCCTATTACAGCTGGATTACATGCACTATCTTATTTCTTCAGAGATTTAGGCAGATTTTCATAGAAATATGTAATTTTTTGAAACTTCTGATAAATAGTATAAATTCCACTTAGCACTCGTATTCAACTGCCCATAATAAGTTCAATATTAATTTCTTTTTGTTATTATAATGCTTTTGTTAAGTCTTAAGTATTCAGATGTATTTAGTCTGTCTTTTAAAAAAACTTTTAAACATTTTCTAAATTAATTTAAATATATTTCTTAACCTATAAGATTTTTAGCTCTAAGGGAAATTACTGTCTTTACAATAATGAGAATCCCTTCATTATTTTACAGGGTACAACTTTTCTTCTATTTGTATGTTCCTTTTTATTTATTTAACATAATTTCTTATGAAAGAAGTTTGTTATGTTTCATGGTAAAAAATAGAAGTATAAATATAATCATGAGAAAATGGAAACTATAAAACTTAAGCTTAAGCCGGGCGGTGGTGGCATACACCTTTAATCCCAGCACTTGGGAGGCAGGAGGATTTCTGAGTTCCGAGGCCAGCCTGGTCTACAGAGTGAGTTCCAGGACAGCCAGGGCTATACTGAGAAGCCCTGTCTCAAAACAAAAACAAAATCAAAAACAAAAACAAAAACTTAAGCTTACTGATTTCTAAGCTGTATTACTAGAATACAGGTATGAATGCAACTGGTTTTTTTTATACAGTTGCCATCCTACTGTTTATCAGTATCTTATCACTAATACAGAGCTTTAATGCAAAACTTCTAGTTAACCAGTATTTCTTAAGCAAACAAACAGAATTGGGAATTCCCACACAACTTCCCCCAACCCCTCTTTTTTGTTTAAACAAAGTTTGAACCCTGCCTGCCCCAGAACCTCAGACAGCTGCTGTGTGCTATGACCAACAGACCTGCTAGCCTAGAAGAACTACCTCTCTGTAAAGTCTCTGTTGGTTCCTGGGTTCCCATTTTTTGTGACATCCCTTTATTATAGCTTTATTACAGTACTGCTGATATTTTCTTGAACATGGAGTCGATGTCATTGCTGCTAATTACTTTCTTTTTTTCTTTTCTTTTCTTTGCTCTATCACCCAAATTTGGTTTCCTCTGAACTAGTACCCAATACCAGTGAATGGCTAAAGCAATACCTAAACCAAAAGACATGTTATTTCTAAGTAGTGTTTTGTGTACATTTAAGCATTGGCACTCAAGACTAAGTGATCTGTTATAGTTTGAATATGAAATGTCTCTTCTGTGTGACTGACTTATTCTAGACAAATATCAACTCGTTCAAGATAAAGCACAGACCACAGACCAGCAGTGCTCAACTTGTGGGTCACCACCCCTTTGGGAATTGAACAACCCTTTCATAGGGGTCACATATCAGATAACCTGTATATCAGATTATAGTTCATAACAGTAGCAAAATTACAGTTATAAAATAGCATCAAAAATAATTTTATGGCTAGTGATCACAACATGAGGAACTGTATTAAAGGGTAGCAGCATTAGGAAGGTTGAGAACCACTGCCACAAACCAAAGAAATGATTGCACTAAAGTCCAACTTGGAGGACCAATGGAGTTTAAGGTGGGGGTTAATGATAAGTATAAGGAGGGGTTACTTAGCATGAATGACTCAAAGGCAACTGCATCATCAAGGAGTGCACCATGGGAGGCATGGGCAATTCTCAATAAAAAAAAAAGTACAACCTTGGACCTCTCTATACAACTGCCAAGCAGACCTACAACTCCTTACTTTACTTATAACCTTGAATATGGAGGGGCTTTGTGGTTCTGCCAAGTTTCTGGACTTCCTGAGCCTTAAGCAGCCTCCATCCAGCATAGACTATTTCATATTGAAACTTCCTGAACCTTGACTAGCTATCTGGGATGGAATGTTTTAACTTGGAGGAAAGTCCTGTACAACAGTTCCCTATAGGTTCACATGTCTGAATTCTTGGTTCCCACCTGGTGGTGGTATTTTGGAAACTTGTGGAATTTTCTAGAATCAGAGGCTCACTGGAGGAAGTAGGCCATAGTGGGGACAGGTCTTAAGGTTCTAGAAGTCAAACACTATTTCCTGATCACTATCTGCTTTTTGTGTTTGTATGTGACATGCCCCACTACTTCCTATTCCAGCATCCATGCCTTTCCATCATGACACTATGATGGACTGTATCCACTAAGAACTGTAAACCAAGATAAATCCTTTCTCCCTTAGAGATCTCTCTCTCTCTCTCTCTCTCTCTCTCTCTCTCTCTCTCTCTCTCTCTCTCTCTCTCTCTCTCTCTTTTCCCTCCCTCCCTTCCTCCCTCCCTCCTCTCTCTGCCTCTCTCTGTATATGTCTCTCTCTCTCCCTCCCTCTCTCTCTCTTCCTCCCTCCCTCTCTCTCCCTCTCTCTAGATTTTTTTTAAATTTAATCTTTCCTTACAGTCCAGATTTTTATTCCCCTCCCAGTCCACCCTCTGACTGCTCCAAGTCCTATACCATCTCACTCCGTCTCCATGAGAATGTCCCCTCCCCCACCCGTCACCCAGCTAGACCTCTCCACTCTCTGGGATCTCCATATCTTTTCACTTAAAGGGTATTTTATCACAGCAACAGAATGTAAGTAAGACATGATAACAGTTATCACTGTGTTCACAACAAGCATATGTATGCCACTCTTTACTTTTTAAGCACATAGACATGGGTGCTTACATGGGTGCTATATGCACTTTAAAGCATATAGATGTGTGCCATGTGGCCATCATAATCGATGCTGTCACCTCTATCTCTCCTAGATACACCTGAAATGTCATAAATCTAATTGAAAAATTAGCTCAATATAAAAAATTAAATTTCAGATATCATAAATAACAGCAATCAACTAGACTCCAAGTAAAACCATTGTGCCTACAGTTGCATAGGCTCTTGCTCTTCTGCTCCCACAGAAGACTGCCAAAAGAGGCAGCTATATGATGACTGTTGCCAAAGCCTCAGTTTTAGTTAACATCTAAATTCTTTCTCTGACAGTTTTCCCTTGGCACTGTCTCTGACAATGGTCTAGTTCTTTTCATGGTTCCATGGTTTACTTTAGAATACATGATTTTTACTTTGAATTTTCCTGATTGGAGAGATGAGGGTTACCTGCTGCATCTTCCCTTTCAGAGAGCCTGCAGTTGTTCTCAGTTCATTGCCCTCTTACTCCACAGTTGATCTTCACTAAGCAGCCATCTCAGGATTTCTTTGGCATGGCTTTCTTTGGCAAACCATTTTCAGTCCTTGAATCCACAGCTCTAAATAACTCAGAGTGCAATTCATCAAAAGGGCATTAAATGGTAAAACAATAATCTATCCTAGATTCTCTAACTCCAAATCTCTCAGCCTAACTACAGTAATATAGACACATATGACACCATGACAAAAAGCCATAGCAACAGCCCAAGAGACTTTGGTGATCATTCATTTAACCCTCAAAAACACCTTTTTGTTGTTTTTTGGTGGAATAGGTAAACAGTAGAGCCTCTCACAATCTACATTGGAGGAAGTCAATGTTCCTGAGTTATATAGATGACTACTCTACTCTGGTACAAAACATAGCAGCTATGCTAACAGAGGTTGTAAATAAACCACTTGTTGGTTTTATTTGTGATATTATGTTGACAGGATTTATATTTTAGAGACATAATAACTTGTGGTGACTGTCACCCATGCTCACCTGGCATTTATAAGGCTTCCAAGTCTCTTGCATAAGTTATCTTTCTCTATTTGTCTTTCTCTAATTGATATGTCAGTATTTATACCAGGCAATTTCTCACTTAAAATTCTCCCATAGCCAACATAAACAAAGGATTTCTGAAATATCTTTATCACAGAAGTATGTTCAAGAGTGGATCTATTATTTCTTGAATGTATACAGTTGAGTTTATGATACACCTATAAATACCTATAAAATGCAAATGGATACATAAACCCATTTTACAGATGAAAATTCTAACATTCACAAAATTTAAATACCTCACCCAGAATCACATCATTTTCAAAGGACCAAAAAAATAACAAAGACTCAAATCTGCCTGGTGCCAAAATACAGAGCTCTTTCTAAAACCTTCATCTAGGGTAGTGTAACAAAGATTCTGGCGAGTGCTGAAAATACATTTAAAGTAACAATAAAGAATCAGCAGGCTGATAGACCTTCACATCAGGCCTTTCACCATTTACTTTTCTTCTCAAGACTCCCTAAAGCACATGAATATTTTTCTCTGTAATGTGAGAGTATTTTTAATACTAATGATCATAATAATAAAATCAAATACATATAACTCTAAAGTTCCAGACAGCAAACATCATGATCTATGTAATTAATTAGAAAGACTTTTTGCTGCATTGTATTAGAAAAAAACCAAACACATGTTTATTGCCTATATTGCTGAGAGCAAACTACCAAGATTTCAAAGTTAATTTCCACTCATAAACAATGCATTTCAAAGCCTAAACCACACAGGCGTGTGCTTGGGTTTCATCCTTGAGCTACTGTCGCCATCTGCTGGGCTTCAAACTACCTACATCTGGAACTGGAGGTGGAATCAAGGTCCCAGTACATTCCTAGCTTCTGTGATTGTAGACCTCTGGGCCAGGAAGGAACTAGGTTTAAGGGCTCACCGAATG
The DNA here is from genome assembly GCF_947179515.1 of Apodemus sylvaticus. Classification (NCBI taxonomy): domain Eukaryota; kingdom Metazoa; phylum Chordata; class Mammalia; order Rodentia; family Muridae; genus Apodemus; species Apodemus sylvaticus. Next base: position 112,883,445 of record NC_067472.1, read on the forward strand.
TCTTTTAAATGGATTCATTTCAAATGACTGCTCTTGGTTCTCTTCAGAAAGAATATCCATAAGGCAGAGAGACATCCATCACTGAAGTCATGTTTCTGCCATGCAAATATGGACAAATAAGAAAGCAAAAGCACCAGAGAAAGATTTGGCTTCTACAGTGGACAATTAATAGGAACGAAAATGCTATGTTGTGTTATGCAGCTCACACAAACTCAGCCAATCTGGACTGAGAACCTGTCTTCCTTTGACAGTATCAGTAGCCTGTTCACACCTTCAAACACTCAACCTAGTCTCGAAGTGAGCTTCCAGGGCTCTGTGAGCACCCTGGAGCTCTATGGAAAAAAAAAAAAAAAAACAAACAAACAAAAAAAACAGGTTTCAAGTCTACTTCCTTCTGGTCAGGTTTTCTATTCACTAATTCATGAAAATTCCAACACATTCAAGGTCTGGGTGCCCCTAACATTGACCCTTCAAATGAAAAAAAACACATAGGCAAAGACCAAGGACATCTTACAGGTTAAAAGTGAAGTAGGAGCTCTAATATCTCTTACTCTTTTGCCTGACCTTGGGACCCTTTTCCTGCTCCTATTGAGTTCCCTTGCATAGTCTCTGTATAAGGACTCTTGTCTTGTCTAATATCTTATTTGGTCCTGTTTGACTGCCTATTCTTAGAAGTCTGATTATTTCTGAAGAGAAATAGGAAATGAGTAGATCTTAGGGGTAGGAGGACAACTGGGAAGAGGAAAGGGAAAATGACCAGAATGTATTATATGAGAAAAGAGTCCATTTTCAATCAAAATATTTTTTAAAGTGAGTCTCCTCTGTTACTGTCTGCTAGATGTTCTCAAACTGCTAAACACAGAAACATTTACATTCTCAGATATTCCTTTTGAGAGCTGAGGATTCAGCTCACAAGCAAAGTTCAAGTGCTTTGCTGAGGTGTGTTATGCCAGGTTTTTAGTGGTGAGTGCTTTCCCAAGACCAACGATTGCTTCACATACTACTCTTTCCTTTGCCTAACCTGGTACTCCATCACACTGAAAGGCAGATCTAAAGGGCACAGCTCTGTGGAGCAGCCCCGGCTTCATGGTGAGTGGGACTCAAGTACTGGATGTTTAGAGTTCCACAACTACCACCTTGAACTTTCTTAATGACCTAAGTGACAAAAGAAGGGACAAAGAATCATGTGGATAAAAGGGGTGCTTATCCACTCCTCACCACTTCACCCACACATTCTTGACACTCTCTCCCTAGTCCTTCCCCCTCTCTAACCTGCTGCTGATCACTACACATGTCCACTACCAGGTATCTCTCAGGATCAAATTCTTTTGACTTTCCCTCAACCTTCTACACTGAGGGCTCCTGCAGTACCAGGGTAGGCCTGATGGGTCTGGGTCAAGTGAACAATTTGGAGAAGACCTTGTTGCTCAGTGAGAGATTTATCTCTGCATGGAGGTTGCAAATCTGCTAGCATTGTCCTTCAAGCTGGAAAGAGATTCACTTCACTGCCTTGCCACAGCCTCATATTTTTTTTCTACATAAATGCTGAACAAATAATGTAGCTGGCACTGTCCTTAAAGTAATATTTATATTTTTATATACAGAAAGAAATTCTAATAGTAAGCTATTAGTGGAATTTGCTTTAAGTTCCCTTCAGTTAAATCCTCTGTCTGCTGGCACCAGAACTCTGGCTTTATATTCATACAGGATCAGTTATTTGGGGATCAAAGCACAAACAAATTTTAAAAATCAATTCTATCAAAAAAGAGAATATATATCAGCTCTAAAGATGTTCTATCTTATGGAACCATATGGCATTTTCCTTTTTTTAAAGTGACGGGGAAGAAATGGGCTGGTTGGGATAAGTCTAATACTTTTCCTCATCCTGTGTGTCTCCCTTCTATTAAAGCTGTGTTTTGTTAGCTAGTGCTGACAGCAAAGCCTGTTGGGAATTAGTTCATTTTCTAGACTAAACAGATAAAAAGCTTGCTTGCATTTTCACTATGTTTTTCTTTAGGAAACAGGTTGCAAACTGTATTTTGCGGTCTCAGCAAGTGTGCTCACTTGATTCATGATGTTTAAGAAATAGTGTGCACCCTTTCACATTGTTTTTTTTTTATATTCTTTGTTTACATTCTGAATGCTTTCCATTTTACCAGTTTCCCACTCCCCATATGTGGCATAAGCCCTCTTCCTCTGCCCATTTCCCAATCACCCCCTCCCATTTCCCTGTTCTGGTACTCCCCTACAGTGCTGGATCAACTCTTTTCAGAACCAGGGCCCTCTCTTTCCCTTTTCTTGGGTATCATTTGATATGCTAATTGTGTCTTGAGAATTCAGAGCTTCTGGGCTAATTAATATCCACTTATCAGTGATTGCATTCCATGTGCATTCTTTTGTGATTGGGTTACCTCACTTAGGATGATATTTTCCAGTTTCAACCATTTGCCTAAGAATTTCATGAATTCATTGTTTTTAATTGCTGAATAGTACTGCATTGTGTATATATATCACATTTTTTCTATCCATTCCTCCATTGAGGGACATCTGGGTTCTTTCCAGCTTCTGGCTATTATAAATAAGGCTGCTATGAATATAGTGGAGCATGTGTCCTTATTGCATGCCGGATAATCCTCTGGGTATATACCTAGGAGAGGTCCTCCGGAAGTGTCATGTCCAGTTTTCTGAGGAACTAATTGCCAGACTGATTTCCAAAGTGGTTGTACTGTCTTGCAATCTCACCAGCAGTGGAGGAGTGTTCCTCTTTCTCCACATCCTCGCCAATACCTGTTGTCTCCTGAATTTCTGACTGGATGTGAGGTGAAATCTCAGGGTTGTTTTGATTTGCATTTCCCTAATGATTAATGTTGAACATTTCTTAAGGTGCTTCTCAGCCATCTGAAGTTCTTCAGGTGTAAGGCAAAGGACACTGTCAAAAGGACAAAACCACAACCAACAGATTGGGAAAGGATCTTCACCAACCCTATATACGACAGAGGGCTAATATCCAATATATACAAAGAACTCAAGAAGTTAGACCCCAGGGAACCAAATAACCCTATTAAAAATGGGGTACAGAGCTAAACAAAGAATTTTCACATTGTTTAAGAAACTCAGACTGGCCCAAATCTTCTTTTTCTTCTCTAGTGTGTGGCTATATGGAGTTACTCATGAAAACTTTGAAGTAGGAAAGGTGTACATGATGGTCACATTCTCTGGTTCTAGCCAGTCTTTTCTGACTCTGCTCCTCACCCATACAAGTGCCTCGGGATCATTTTGCAGACAAATGGCACTATTGCATTCCTGTCCATTAAAGCCCAGTGGGTCTCTAATAAGGATAGAATCTGCACATTAACAGAATGTACCTGGCCACCACATTTAAGAGTCCTGCAAATTATTCTAGAGGCAAGCAGAATCTAGAGAACTGTACCTTCATTGTACCACATTCAGTGTTTAGCTCCACAAAAGGTAGACAAGAGTATGGTTCAAACCTAACTAAAGGGAAAAGGCATTCAGGACAAGGGCAATGACAGTCTGCCCAGGTCTTGGCTTCTTCTGAATCCTTGTTTAAAAGGATAAGAAAAAAGACATTTGAGTCTGTCTTTTTAATATCAAAAGCCTTTAATATAATGGTTTCATTTTTTTTAACTTCGCCCATTGGAAGGAATGCTAATATTCATACAAGCCAATAAAGCAAATATCTGGAATAGAAGACAACAATAAGAGGCTTCCTTATGGAGGTATGGAGAGTGAATTTTCTAACATATAGTAGGGTTGGGGTGAGGATAGCAAGGGCATCAATGATTACTCTGTGTCCCTCATGAACTCTGAGGAAATGCTCCTTAGCAGCCCCATGAGCAGTGTCACCACAGTCTCCTACCCTGGCTTCTGGGTTTTCCATAACTTTATTGATAAAGACTTCTATGTCAGAATCCTGGTCACTGCTTCCTGACAAATCTCCATATGACTGAAGCCAGGAGATGCTAAAGGCTTGAGAAGGCAAATCTTTCATTGAATCTGGGCCACTGATTTTACTCACACTGCATTCCCAGCTAGAAAACCTTCCTTGTATATAAAGTGTTCTCTCTCTTATAGATTCGTTTTTAATCTGCCAGTTTAAAGAGTCCTTCTAGGCACCTAGCACACAGCCCACCTCTCTTATAAGAATCACCATCATATGGAATCAAAATAGTACGTTCTTCAGTATGATTGTATCCCTGAATTGCCAAATTTTAGAACTCTCTGCTCAGGAATGGAGATGATCCTGACCTCTGAATAGAACACGATAGCTTCAACTACCTCAGTGCCTCTGCATGGTACATGGGATTCCTGCACATCCCTGTTAAACAAGCTGGAATATTTTATCATTAGTCAGTCTCTAATGGCATCCCTCCACCTGAGACAGCTTATTCTGGAGAACAGAATGAATGGGGCATCTGAGTGTAGCTCCATTCTTCTACGATTTCTGCCAGAAATACCAATATAGACCACCTGTCCAATTTTCCATGATCCATACCACAACTGGGAAACATTTCTACCTGCCATCTGTCACTTTTTTTTCTGTCAGATTTCTTGTAAGGCAAAGGAAACTGATTGTGTTTTTACATATAAATTACACTGATCCTGGTAATAAAATATCTGACTGAGCTGTGCAACTTAATAAATGCAGCCTGTTCAGCAAAACCATGTCACACAAGATGGAATGGTAGTCATCTATCAAGACTGACATGCCCTGCCTGCCTGTATGCGCCCAACTCAGCTCTAGCCTCAGCAGCCCTTGGAGTCTTCTCAGCTTTCTATCTTAGCTCTCTCTCTCTCTCTCTCTCTCTCTCTCTCTCTCTCTCTCTCTCTCTCTCTCTCTCTTTGTAGGATGAATTTTGCAGCAATCCTGTTCTTTTAGAAAGAGATATGTATCTAGAAGAGCAGCCACTTTGGAGCTAGACAGTCTTGATAAGGACCACCACTCTACTTCTGAACAATAGTGAAGTGCACTAGGGCAATTCACTGGCCTTCTGTAATCCTCAGTGCTCTGAACGGAGAGCAGGAGTTTTGACATTGCTATCATTAATATGTCTGTGGAGTTAGAAATCAAACTTTCCAAATGCCTGAGTTGCTATTGGTCATCTACAAGGAGAAGTCAGTCACAGAAAAAGAGAAGTCATCTTTGTAAGCATGCATTCCCTTTACCCCACCAAAGTTCTACACATTCATTGTGCTGTGCTTCAAACTCATTTCAGTTGAGTTTGAAGGTTCTAGAAATCTCCAGAATACGAAAGGTTCAAGTGCAGGAATAATATCTAGAGAGTAGGAAAAAAATCCTCTTACTTAATTTGGGTTTTCTTATCTATAAGTAGGATTAAGGAAAGTGAAATTTTTTACAACAAAATCAGACCTCCTATAAATAAAAAGAATTCTAAAAGCCCAGAAGAACATTCAAGAGTGAACTGAGCCCTACAAATCTATCTTTCCTGCCTTTTCCTCCATGGCCAGCTCCACTGACCATTGATTTGCCTTTTGTGACTCAATGTTCGCCTAACCATTTCTGTCCCTGCTGTTAAAACTGAATGGGTTGTGATAGCCCACATCTGTATTTCCCAGGGTTTCTGCTTACATACAGCTTCTACTTACCCACCAGACTCATGACTTCTTGACTTCCAAGAAACCTACTTACAGGCCCAGGGACATAGAGTCTTCTTGCGCTCTATATCTCTATTGAACACAAAAACTGTACATATCTCAAATTCCAACTTCCCAGTGGAAAAAGACCTCCTACATTGGTTTATCACTGTCAAAGATAATCATTGTTAGCCGGGCGGTGGTGGCTCATGCCTGTAATCCCAGCACTCTGGGAGACAGAGGCAGGCAGATTTCTGAGCTCGAGGCCAGCCTGGTCTACAAAGTGAGTTCCAGGACAGCCAGGGCTACACAGAGAAACCCTGTCTCGAAAAAAACCAAATACAAAATACAAAAAAAAAAAAAAAAGATAATCATTGTCCCCAAAATTGGTAGTAGTTCTTACACCATTCCACCATATAGACTGCCAGCCAGCCTCAATGCAGACTACTAGCCTGTGTCTAATCAATTATAGCAAGGAGCTCAAACCTAAAATTCTATGTGAACTTAAGAACCCCCTTAGGGTTGCTTCCATCCACAGCAGGCTGCAGGCTTGGCAGGCAGTCAACACAACAGATTCTTCAACAACACATCTCTTTCCTCAGGCACTTTTATTCCAGAAAAGGCTTGTTATACAAAGCAGAGAATTGATTACTGTACCAGAAATGGCACTTTTTATACAGGATTGCTCATTTCAGAAATTTCAGAGCAGAGAGAATCACAAGTGCCATACCAAAGTTGTGTTCTTTAAACAGGGAGCATTGTGTCAGAAAAGGCTTTGCATCTATTTCTGAATACAACAAGATAAGTCCCAAATGCCTACTGGTGTTCTCGTTAGAACACTCGTCGTGTTCACAGGACAACTGGGGAAATCTAAGATAGCATCTGGGAACAGGGTTGGGGAGGCAAGTATGTTCTGAATGCAGTGAGTCATGTTCTTTGGCTCTGATTTTTGATGTTGCATGTGATAGCTTCTCAATTCAGTAAGTACTAATGAATCACATAATAACATACACTAAACAAAGAAAAAGAAAGAAAAAGAAAAGAAAAGAAAAAACTACTTGTTGAATATTTTAATACCCATGGATATTAAATAAAACTTAATATTAAACAAAATTTTGAAATAGCTTTTGTGAGTACCAGGTAGAGAGTATTGCAAAGAATCAGTGAAACAATAGCATTTCAGGCTTGGACTTCATACCTCTAACTGTGATTTTTTCCCACTGTTGTATTTCTTGGGAGCATAACCCTTGAAGCATTCATAACTAACAACATCACAAAGTCAGCTCTCTTGGCCAATATCCTTAGTCATCAGGGAAATGCAAATCAAAACAACCTTGAGATTTCATCTCACACCAGTCAAAATGGCTAAGATCAAAAACTCAGGAGAAAAGAGGTGTTGGCGAGGATGTGGAGAAAGAGGAACAGTGGAGAATCCCTCCACTGCTGGTGGGATTGCAAGCTAATACAACCAGTCTGGAAATCAGTCTGGTGGTTCCTCAGAAAACTGGGAATGATACTTCCGGAGGACCCTGCTATACCACTCCTGGACATATACCCAGAGGATTCCCTAGCATGTAATAACGATACATTTCCACTATGTTCATAGCAGCCCTATTTATAATAACCAGAAGCTGGAAAGAACCCAGGTGTCCCTCAACGGAGGAATGGATACAGAAAATGTGGTTTATATACACAATGGAGTAATATTTAGCCATTAGAAACAATGAATTCTTGAAATTCTTAGACAAATGGATGGAACTGGAAAACATCATCCTAAGTGAGGTAATCCAGTCTCAAAAGAACACTCATGGTATGAACTCACTGTTAAACAGATATTAGCCTAGAATCTTGAAATACTCAAGACACAATTCACATATCAAATGATGCCCAAGAAGAAGGAAGGAGTGGCCCCTGGTCCTGGAAAGGCTCAGTGCAGCAGTGTATGGGAATACCAGGACAAGGAAGTAGGAAGGGGTGGATTGGGGAACAGGGGGAGGGAAGAGGTCTTATCGGACTTTCGGGGAGGGGGAATCCAGGAAAGGGAAAATCACTTGAAATGTAAATAAAGAATGTATCAAATAAAAAAAAGCTGTATGAACTTCTGTTTCAGTCTCTCTCTCTCTCTCTCTCTCTCTCTCTCTCTCTCTGTGTGTGTGTGTGTGTGTGTGTGTGTGTGTAGGAGAGGGGGAGCAGGGGGAGGGAGGGAGAGAGATGTGTGCTTTTAAAAAGGAAGAAGAAAATCTTGGCCAAATCAAGAGGCTTTTTGTGAATGTCTGGGAGCATTGTCTCTCACTTTATGGCAGTTTAGGGCAATTTACATGACTTAGTAAATGATGAAAAGCACAGTATCATTGCTTTATGAATGATCATGAGGTCAGAGGACTCAAGGGTGATATAAGAGCAGTAATGATCTCACCTCTGAAATGCTGTTGAGGGCAGTTACACAGATGTTGTTCTTGCAAAGGAATCAGTCCAACAATTTCATGCCTCATGCTGGCTGGACTGACTCTCAGAGCAGCCCCACTGTGGTGATTTTGTAATGTACAATTTGTTCCATGAAAGTAGTCACTTTTTAAAGCAGTATAATGAAGAGGCTTAGTAGGTACCGACTGCCATGAACCTTCAGAGAAAAAAAAAAGAGAGAGAACACACCACTTTTGTATAGAAAAATATAGTAAAATGCTTTTTATAAGTTAGAAGATGGCCTTTTACCTAAAACCAATGGGCACCAATGGAATCAAGACATCTCAACAAGGGGTAGTTGATGACATTTTGAAGAAAAGGATAAGAGATACTTAATAGTGTCTGAGTTGACAGTATGGTGGCAATTAGAGATTGATTAATGGGTACATACATGTCAGGAAAACTATGGATTAAATTTCTATGAGCATAGTATGATTGGCCTCGTTGGAGACCACTCAAATATCTGTGTACTCACTGATAGTCAACTAATACCTCTCTTACTAAAGAATAATTCATTTAAGATTTGCTCCCAAGGAAGTCTTAAAATTCATGTCTGTGGGTCTGCAGAAAAACCTCAGTAATACTATAGGGCTTGCCAAGTAAATGGTAGAATGTCGGCTCACTTAAATTAAAACCCCAACATCACAGAAGAAAATTCCATCTATAACATAACCAAGAAAAATTGTATGCTAGGAAAATATCCACAAGTCAGAGGAAGATGCTCTCTCAGAACATAAAGTAGTAATAAAAAATCTGTAATCAATCTCTGTCCCCTGTAGGTACACATATATTCACACACACACACACACACTCCTTAAATATTCACTCTAACATTATAACACATGCAGAAAGACTGTCTTGCCCTTATCCCAGTTCTATTATTAAGTTAGTTCTTTATGACTTAACAATATTACTTGGAGAAAAAAATTGCTATTTTTTGGCTTTGATAGTTTCTCCACATTGGGAGAGATCTAGCTATGGATCCAAAAGAACTTGACATAGGGTAACAGATAGCCAAAGATTTATGTACAAGACATCTTAAATTAATTGTTTTTCTAAGTCTTAAAATGCACATAAAAACAGTAGCTCCTATCAGAGACATTATATGGATACACACTATGTTAATAATCCAATTCTTTTGCTATTAAGTGTGTTATAACCCCTTGACAATCCAGTTGCTAACTTTATTCCTATTCTTTCCATAGTAGGTTCTTCTCTGGACTCTCTGTTGTGTGTCATGTGCCAATTTCCTTTCTACTCCTTGTTTTGTCTTTTATTTTGTATAAAATGAGATGAACAGTGAAACTATTAACATTCTTTCTACTTTGCTATTAGCATCTCAAGTGAAAACAGAGACAATCCTGGCAGAGATTCCTTCTCCTATATTGTTGAACCTATCCTGCAGTCCCAACTACTGCAAACCCTACATGATATGCCTACACTTAAACAGACTTAGTAAATGTGATTATTGACTGACACAAAAACATTTAATTAGCAGATGATAAGAAAGAATCTCAAATTCTATTTCGGTTGGCTCTGCTCTGGATCTAGATAAATGCCAAATCAAAAGGATTAGCAAATATTTCCCAGGACAAATACTCATCAAAGTATGAGAAGTATCTAAATTTTATCTGTACTATAAAGAAATTGAAGGTGGGCATTAACAATTTTCATGCCCTGGATTTATGTAAGTAGAATGTCTGTGGGCCCCTATCAGTGGACTCATAATCAAAAACATAAAAGTTGGCTCAACATTAAATTTTGATGATTAAATGGCCCCTTCATAAGCCAGGGACAGGAAGGAAAGTGGGTGTGTGCATGTGTTTCTATGTGAAGTTATAACTGAATGAGTGGCTTTGAGTAATTTAAGGAAAAGCCAGTTCTTAGGCTGTAAAGGTGGGCATTCAGGAAGAAACTCCAAATTAAATTGCAGCATGAGTAAGAAATTCAGGTTGCGCACTAAACCCACCCCATACCAAACCTGAAATCTAAACTTTTTTTCTTTCTACTATTAGGTTCATTGTCTACTCCAAACTACTATAAAACTGATAATATTCACTCAATGTGCTACTTTCCCTGAATTTAATATTTATGCCCTTCTTCCAAACTTTTGCAAATTGGCTCTCTGACTAGGAAGGAAGAATTCAATTTCTTTAAAACCTATCTCCACATCCAGCAGAATATAAGAGAAAAGTCTAAACACCAAGAGAAGTAGTTCAGACTTGACAACTGCCAACTCCAGATGTGTTTAAGGGTAGAGATTTATATTTTATGCAGAACTGATAAGAAAACTGTCTAATAAAAGACTGAGAAATGAGGAGATATAGTACTAACTGACCCCAGAAGCTCTTTCTGAGCCCTGTGCTTAGTTATCCCAACTCAACAATGCAGGTTTGTTAACCTCATTTTTTACATGAGAAAAGGGACTCCCAGGAGGCAAGGTATTTGACCAGGATCATGCAGATGCTCAAAAGAAGTAGATATTAATATCTTCCCTGCTCCACCTTTCTCTTCAGCTCTATCCCTAGTATACTTTTGAAGTTGTAATTGGTTTCTATTCTTAACTTCTGAGACCATAGAAAAGTCCAGAGCCTTACAGCCTCCCCTAGTCATAATGTACAGCAGAAACCCAAAGAAAGAGGCTATTAACTACCACCCCATTACTGTTCTCATCACAATGCAAGCAACATAGCTGTCTGGCACTTCAAATTAAGTGAGTCATGGACGAGAACTCAAGCACACTAGAGGGTCCTTGTATACATTTCAGTAATTTGAATTGAGATTCTTCTAATTTCTGATTGGCCAAAGCAATTCTTGTCACAGAAGCTTTTGCTCACTTAGTTTTTTGGGGGGGTTGTTTGTTTGATTGTTTGTTTGTTTTTTGGTGGTGGTGGTTGGATTGGGTTGGGTTAGGTTGGTTTTGCTTTCCCCTTCTAAGTCTGTTTGAGAATGAGTTTGCAGGATAAGAGTTCCACCTGGAGACTGATAGTTTATCTAGAACTTTCTGTGCAGAACCATGTAAGAGGCAAGACAAATGCTCAAGAAAATGCATAAACATAATTGAGTCACAACGGTTCTCATTTATTCGCTGAGTTCTTTCTAAGCTCTGGAAACTGAATTGAGCTTGCACCTACACAGCATCATCACACTTAATCCTCAGTAAGTTCTTAGAATAATGCTTTTATGATTCCTATGCTAGAGACAACTGAGATTCCAAAGCCAATATTTTTTCTTAATTCATTCATCTTTTAAGAATTGAAGAGGAAATTAAAACTTAGTTTTACATAAACACATTTTAGACTCTTAGTGCTGCAGATTGAATCTCTAAATAACAGAAATAGCAAATGATTGACGAGAAGCTTCAAGAACCAAACTACTAACTTGTGCTGCAGTCTAAGTCTCAGCGTGAAAATAATAAAAGAGCTTGGGTGCTGCCTTCTCTCCTTGTGCTATCACGCCCTCCCAAGAAGCTATTAAATTTCTGTCACAAGCAATCAGACTTAAGTCCATTCACATTCATGTGTAAATAAAGCACAATCGATACAGCTTAAAGCTTAATTATTTATTCAAATTGATTACTTAAGCTTAACAAACAAAACTTAAGCAAATTTCATTATTTTTATCATGTAATTAATTATTTATAGCTAAATTAGGATAAACAAGGTTTAGTTTATCATCCCATATTTGGAAACCCCAGTCTGTCTTGGCTCGCTCTGTATTTTTCTTTCTTCTCTCAGCTCCTGGCTTCTAGGCTCCCTTTCTTCCCAACTACAGCCTACCAAGCCTATATACTTCAGAAATGTCTTTTCCCACACAGAGCTCTAAAAGAGACTAGGAACCTTCCAGGACTTCCAATTCTTTTGAATTTTCAAAACAAATTTCTGAAAGCTGTAATGATTTCCTTCTGAGATACAATAACTAAGCAAACAGAAATTATCATGGGGTAGTCATGTAGTTTCCAAGATGGCCACATCTCTGGCTCTAATTAATTAAATGCTGGTACTAATATTCTCACCATTTGTGTGGAATCGGTCTCTACTTCTCATATCTGAGTTTGTCAATGCCTGACAATATAAAATTGAGGAAGTGATGCTATGCACCTGCTAATTTAAAAAAAAATGACTGAAACTTTTCCCTTGGTTTCTTAGCAGCCATGGCATGTGAAGTAGCCACTCTAGTATGAATGAGCTAAAATTGTTCCAGAGGCTAGAGTTGGACAAGATTTCAGATAGGTATTCTTACCAATAGTCCAGCTAGATTTTTGTATTTTGTGCTCCAAGCTTCCACAATATTTTAAGATATTTTTCTAATAGTTAATAAGATATTCTTACAACATTTCTGTCTCCCAATAAAGTGTGGCTAATTGAAAATTATCTTTCAGTCTCCAGCTCAGATCCTGTTGTACAGTAACAGATTATGATTCAAGTAAAATGTCTTATTATTTTAAATGTTTATTTATTCAATAACTAAATAAAACATGTGTTTTTAATGCTTCAATTAAGAAAGGCTATTTGTAAAATTAAGAATTGAAAAATGGTGATGGGACTAGAACATTCTTTCATTAATATAATATTCTTTGAGAAATTTATATAATTATTTGAGAAATTTCTACATGAATAGAATATATTTTGATATATTTTTATTCACACCCTATTTCTTCCCCTAATTCCTCTCTTAACTCTCCCCTACTCTGCCAGCTCCTTCCAAATGTATGGCACCCCACCCCTTCCTCTCTCTCTCTCTCTCTCTCTCTCTCTCTCTCTCTCTCATAGCCCACTGTTTCCAATTTTGCAATTTTGCTTCTCAGGGATTCAGAGGTATCACAGGACCATGGTCATTTTACCAGAGATCACACCATTTAAAAAAACCTGACACTCCCTGCTCTTGATTCCACCAACTGTCAACAGTCCTTAGTTAAGGAACTCATAGCTAGGCCCCTGCCCAGGCCATGCTGGAATGCTAACTGGCTTGATCTCCTGCAAGTTCTCATACAAGTTCTGTTGCAGTTCTCATGCAAGCAGTCACAGCTGCTGTGACTTCATCTCATGGTCCCTTCATGTCCAGAAGATACTGCTTCTCTTGGTCTGGGATGCTCTAAACAGATAATTCTGAATAATGATTCAGAGATGGTAAAATGATGAGCATTTATTAGGCAGAAAATACATGAAATGGGAACACCCGTCTCAAGAAATATAATGAAGAATTTTTAAAGATTTGTTAAATGGCTACATGAATAATCATGTAGAGATTTGAATGACCCTTTGGAAGTTTGACAACATTTGTTGGATCCTGGAAATCACTGAAAGATTTTAAGGAAGCAGGTGTGGTTATCATGCTTCCTCTGAGTCAAACATGAAAATTTTAAATAAAGTTTTGTAAAATAATTTATATCTAATTAATCAACATTTATAAAACATGTGGACATACTGTTTCCACACTCTCCTAATTTCCTTTCTTGCTTTTTGTGGAGAAACTACTCTAACCAAAATATTTTTAAAGAATCACAGGATAGGATGTATTTAACTTTCACTCTTTCTCACAGTCCATTAATGAAGTTGGAATTCAAGCAAAAATTTGAACCAGAAAACAAAAAAGAATGTTGTTTTGAGGATCCCTCCCTGACTCTTTTTACTAGCTGTGCTTTTTTATATAACTAAGGACCAATTGCTTGGGGAATGATGCCACCCATAGTGGATTGAGCCCCTCTATATCAATTAATAATCAAAACAATCCCCTATAGACATGTACATGCATCAAGATAATCTGGACAATCCTTCAGTTGAGAGTCCCTTCTTAGGTGACTGTAGGCTGTGTTGAGTTGGCAAAAGCTAACTACAACATACACTTACTATCCATACCTTATATTAAGATTCTTAGTGAAAATTCTAGTCCAGAGAGGAGCAGTGCTTTGTCTGAGAACCAGAGGTATGCTGTGAAGCGCCTGGCATGCTATGACAAGTTTCCCATGTCACAGTACAATGGAGTTCCAGATGGAATCACCATCTAGGCCTCCTGTAGCATCTTCCCTATAAACCTGACATGATGAGGGAATCATTAGCCAGAGAGAAACAGCAAGATTATTAACTTCAGCTGCACCTCAAACAGCACTGTGCAGAGAAACCTTGCCAAATAGCCTGAAGCTGATGTTTTTTTGACAAGTGTAGGTAGGGACCAGTTTCTATTACTTGTGGCTCTAAAGTAAAAGTTACCTTAACTTTTAAAATAATATAACAGAATTTCCATTAAAAATAAACTCCTGCCCTATGTCAACTCATATGTAATTCATCAAACATAGTAAATAATTCTGAGCCAGCTACTTTATCAGTATTGTTTGATTTAATCCTGACTTCATAATCATGAAAATAGATCCATTATAGCATTTATTTCAGAAATGGTAAACCTTAATTTCAAGAAAATTTATTAATTAGGCCAAGGTCATATAGTAATAGACAATAGCTTCCCAAGTCATGAATAATTATTTGCTAAAAGAAACACTCAGAATCTTATTTTGACTGTTCACTTTTTGACAAGGTTAAAATGTTCAGCATAGCCCACTTTAAAAAAAATCAAAGAATGATTATTGTTGTTGCTACTTTTTCTTTTCTTTTCTTTCTTTTTTCTCCTCATTAATTAATTTATTTATTTATTCACTTTGCAGACAGATTCTTCCATCTTCTCCTCCCAGTTTGAGCCTCACACTCCCTTCTACATTCCCCCATTCTCTTTGCCTCAGAGCGAAGCTCCCATAGGTACCAACCTACCCTGGTTCATAAAGTCACAGCATGACTAAATACACCCTCTCACACTGACACCAGATAAAGCTGCCCAACTATGGGAAAGGAATCCAAAGGAATGCAACTTTTTTTTTGCACTTGAAGTACAACTAAGTATACCAAAACACAACTACATTAAAGACTTTTAACTAAAATTAATGATGTAAAGTCAATTTTCTCCAAATTAAAATATCAAATTTCAGTCAAATCTTAATGGGTTGTTCATGTGATGCAGCAATCTAACTGGAAAACAGATTCAAGAAAAGAATGACTATAAAATAATATGATGTAGAAATGTGTACAATGGATTAACTTTGAGGATCAGTAGGGAAAACATACAGAACAATTTCTCAACAAAGAGATGAGCTATGAATCTTATGGGAATTAACCATTAATTAATTAAACTATAAGTTAAATTTTTTATCAAAGATTGTGAAAGGAATCAAAACATAAGCAATCAATTGAAAATGGTTCTCTGTTCCTCAACATTGAGAGATACATACATTTCATCTTGAAGTGCCAGTTGCCTCTTTGAGATGAAATGGAGAAAGGATTTTTCATACTCACACCTGGTTAGTAGAGCTATTGACAACTCTGAAAAAGTGAATATTCTTGCTATCAATGACACTTTCATTGATTTCACCTCCATGATCTACACATTCCATGGTGATTCTATCTGTGGAAATGGCATGTTTCATGTACACCTAAGACAAAAAACAGATTTGGCATCAATGGGAAGTCCATCTTCATTTGCCAAGGGCAGGAGACCTCTGAGTTCAAGTAGACTCGCACTACCAAGCTTGTAATAAAAATAACTCCATAGCTGAACACAAAGTTCACTGTCATGTCTTTCCGTATTCCTTAATGTGTCCATGTATAACTGATATGTTGCCAGGAAAAGGTTTCCAAATACAATGACATAAAGAAAGAGATAAAACAAGTGTCAAGAGTATTTAAACCCTAGGCAAAGTTGTTTCTTGAAACTCAGTAACACTCATTTTTTCCACCTTTGATTCAGGGACTGTCATTGCCCTTAACAAGCACATTGTCAAGCTTATTTTATGCTATGGCAACAAATTTGGCTACAGAACCAGGGAAGTGAACCTCATGATCCACATGACCTTCAAGGAGTAAGAAGCCATGAACCGATCTAGCAAGAACAGGAAAAGAAAAGGAAGACCCTCAGCTACTGGGAAGACCCTGCCCCAACTCATCTCCCAACAAACCAAGCATCTCTCCTCATTTTAAATACCAGACATACAGAAGAGGAGGGACTTAAGGAACCCTTCTCTTTTAATTACCATCAATAAAGCTCACTTAGCTCAGCCTCTCCCAAAAGGCTAGAATATAATAATTATTTAAAAAAAATTTAGCCAAAATGTATTATTTTTGAATCATATAAAACTGGCATTTTTTATAGATCGAAAAATGAACAACAGTTGGCAATCATTTGATTAACCTGATATGAACAATTCCCTGCATGTTCCCTCCTGCAATGATGACAATAGTAATGGCAATGGATTAAGCCCCTGAAACTGTAAACAATCCTTCAATTAAGTTTGCATTTATAAGAGTTGCTTTAGTCATTGTCTCTTCACAGCAACAGAACAGTGATTAAAACAGAACCAAGTATACATTTCTCACCGGCTTAAAATTTTAATTCAAAATAAATAAGTTCTTAAAATCAGACTGAAACTTTGAAACTTAAGAGACCTATATATATATTTGGTATATAGGTCTAGGTGAAGACCATCTGAGCAGGACTCCAATATCTCATGAGCTGACAAGAAAATTATATAAAACCTAAAAACTTGCCCTACCCCCGCCCCTGAAGTCAATCAACAGAGAAGCAGTCTATAAAATGGGGGAAAATAAGGACAAAACTTCAACTAACAGATTGGGAAAGGATCTTCACCAATCCTAAATCCGACAGATGGCTAATATCTAATATATACAAAGAACTCAAGAAGGTAAAGCCCAGAGAACCAAATAACTCGATTAAAAAGTGGGGTACAGAGCTCAACAAAAATTTTCACATGAAGAACTTTGGATGGCTGAGAAGCACCTTAGAAAATGTTCAACATCTTCTTGAGTTCTTTATATATATTGGATATTAGCCCTCTATCTGATGAAGGATTGGTGAAGATCTTTTCCCAATTTGTTGGTTGCCGATTTGTCTTGTTGATGGTGTCCTTTGCCTTACAGAAACTTTGTAATTTTATGAGGTCCCATTTGTCAATTCTTGATCTTAGAGCATATGCTATTGGTGTTCTGTTCATAAACTTTCTCCCTGTACCGATGTCCTCAAGGGTCTTCCCCAGTTTCTTTTCTATTAGCTTCAGAGTGTCTGACTTTATGTGGAGGTCCTTGATCAATTTGGATTTGAGCTTAAGAAGTTAGACTCCAGAAAACCAAACAACCCTATTTAAAAATGGGGTACAGAGTTAAACAAAGAATTTTCACCTGAAGAACTTCGGATGGTAGAGAAGCATCTTAAAAAATGCTCAACTTCATTAGTAATTAGGGAAATGCAAATCAAAACAACCCTGAGATTACACCTTACACCAGTCAGAATGGCTAAGATTAAAAATTCAAGAGACAGCAGGTGTTGGAGACGGTGTGGAGAAAAAGGAACACTCCTCCACTGCTGGTGGGGTTGCAAATTGGTACACCCACTCTGGAAATCAGTCTGGCGGTTCCTCCGAAAACTGGGCACCTCACTTCCAGAAGATCCTGCTATACCACTCCTGGGCATATACCCAGAGGATTCCCCACCATGTAATAAGGATACATGCTCTACTATGTTCATAGCAGCCCTATTTATAATTGGCAGATGCTGGAAAGAACCCAGGTATCCCTCAACAGAAGAGTGGATGCAAAAAATGTGGTATATCTACACAATGGAGTACTATTCAGCCATTAGAAACAATGAATTCATGAAATTCTTAGGCAAATGGATGGAGCTAGAGAACATCCTACTAAGTGAGGTAACCCAGACTCAAAAGGTGAATTATGGTATGCACTCACTAATAAGTGGTTATTAACCTAGAAAACTGGAATACCCAAAACATAATCCACACATCAAATGAGGTACAAGAAGAAAGGAGGAGTAGCCCCTGGTTCTGGAAAGACTCAGTGAAACAGTATTTGGCAAAACCAGAACGGGGAAGTGGGAAGGGGTGGGTGGGAGGACAGGGGAAGAGAAGGGGACTTACGGGACTTTCGAGGAGTGGGGGGCTAGAAAATGGGAAATCATTTGACTCAGTGAAACAGTATTTGGCAAAACCAGAACGGGGAAGTGGGAAGGGGTGGGTGGGAGGACAGGGGAAGAGAAGGGGACTTACGGGACTTTCGAGGAGTGGGGGGCTAGAAAATGGGAAATCATTTGAAATGTAAATAAAAAATAAAAATTTCAGGAGACAGCAGGTGTTGGAGAGGGTGTGGAAAAAAAGGAACACTCCTCCACTGCTGGTGGGGTTGCAAATTGGTACAACCACTCTAGAAATCAGTCTGGCGGTTCCTCCGAAAAATGGGCACCTCACTTCCAGAAGATCCTGCTATACCACTCCTGGGCATATACCCAGAGGATTCCCCACCATGTAATAAGGATACATGCTCTACTATGTTCATAGCAGCCCTATTTATAATTGGTAGATGCTGGAAAGAACCCAGGTATCCCTCAACAGAAGAGTGGATGCAAAAAATGTGGTATATATACACAATGGAGTACTATTCAGCCATTAGAAACAATGAATACAGGCGGCAGCGGCGGCAGTGCAGCAGTGGCTGGTCCAGCTGAAGGGCCATCAGCAGTGGAACCAAGGCGACACAGAGTCCAGTTAGGCCCTGTGCCCACGACCACTGACCTTCGCTGACCAGCCGGGCCACAAGCAGCTGCGGTTTTGCAGCACCTTTCACTGCACGGAAGCCAGTCAGGAGAGGCTCAACTCCATCTTGGTTTCGGACTCCAGAGATCGGACAGACCGAGGTACACAAACATAATCCGAGGTCAACACCACGGGGGTCTGAGCCCGACAGGCGTTGGCCTGCACCTAGGCCCTGGGCTGTTTGGGGGGCCATCGGGGTGCCAACCCAGCCAGGAGGTTTTTTGCCCAGGCCTGCGCGCGCACTGCCATTTTGCCTGCAGGATGACAGAGAGCTCTGGCGGGCAGACCCGTAACAGGCATAGCCTGAGGCTAACAAAGTGGGGGTCTAGGCCCCAAAAGGCACAGGACTGACCCCAAGAACTGGGCGGCTTGGTGGGCCATCTGTGAGTCAACCCACCCAGGAGGTTGTTAGCACAGACTCTCCCGACGCTTTCAGGGAGCACGGGCGTGCACGTCCGCCATCCGGTCACTGGCGGACCCAATTAACCGTCATAGCCCTAGGGGAACTTTGCTCGGACCTTGGCCTCCCAGGCTTTTGCCTGGACTCAGGGCCTGGGCGGCCAGGCTAACCTTGTGTGCACCAACCCGGTTGGGGGATTGGCTGCCCAGCGGAGTGATCAGAACACAGGGGTGTTGCCGGCAGCATACACCATCGGCGCTCCTGGGGGTGCACATGGGCTCCATCTGGTCCAAAGACACAATCTGGGGCAAGGCCTCAGGCGGGAGCCCTCAGCTCAACTCTCTCCGCTTCCGGATCCAGATCAGCCTGGGGGGCCTCACCATATCTCCAGGTCCTGCAAGAGGCTAGCGGGGCTTCCGGGCGGCCAGCTGGGAGAAGTCGGTGTGCTCCAGTGAATCCAGCGGACCCCAGCCGGAGACTTCAGGTGTCTGCTTCCGGATCTGATCAGGCTGGGCAGCAGCACCCTGTCTACAGGCAGTGCAGGCGGTAAGTTGTGCACCAGAGGCCAACGGGGAAGGGGCAGCTTGCCCTGGTGAGTCCAGCACTGACAAGACCAAGTAACACCAGTGAGAACTAGATGGCAAAAGGCAAACGCAGGAACGTCACTAACAGAAATCAAGGCAATATGGCAACATCTGAACCCAATTCTCCTTTACCAGCATGTCCTGGATACCCCATCACACCAGTAAAACAAGATTTGGATTTAAAATCACTGGTCATGATGCTGGTACAGGAACACATGAAGGACATACTTAAAGAAATTCAGGAGAAAATGGATCAAAAGTTAAAAGCCCTTGCAAGGGAAACACAAAAATCATTGAAAGAAATCCAGGAGAATACAAAAGCCAACAAGGAAGAAACACAAAAAACACTTAAAGAAATACAGGAGAACTTTGGTCAACAGGCTGAGGTCATGAAAAAGGAAACACAAAAATCTCTTAAAGAATTACAGGAAAGCACAAACAAGCAAGTGAAGGGGCTAAGCAAAACCATTCAGGATCTAAAATCAGAAGTAGAAACAACTAAGAAAACTCAAAGGGAGACAAATTTGGAGATAGAAAGCCTTGGGAAGAAATCAGAGGACAGAGATGCAAATATCAACAACAGAATACAAGAGATAGAAGAAAGAATCTCAGATGCTGAAGATTCCATAGAAACCATGGACTCAACCGTTAAAGAAAATGAAAAATGCAAAAAGCTTGTAACCCAAAATATCCAGGAAATCCAGGACACAATGAGAAGACCAAACCTAAGGATTATAGGCATAGATGAGAGTGAAGATTTAAAATTTAAAGGGCCAGCAAATATCTTCAATAAAATTATGGAAGAAAACATCCTTAACCTAAAGAGAGAGATGCCCATGAATATACAAGAAGCCTACAGAACTCCAAACAGACTGGACCAGAACAGAAATACTTCCCGTCACATAATAATCAAAACACCAAATGTTCTAAACAAAGAAAGAATATTAAAGGCAGTAAGAGAAAAAGGCCAAGTAACATGTAAAGGAAGACCTATCAGAATCACAGCAGACTTTTCACCTGAGACTATGAAGGCTAGAAGGTCCTGGGCAGATCTCATGCAGACTCTAAGAGAACACAAATGCCAACCAAAACTACTATATCCAGCAAAACTTTCAATCACCATAGATGGAGAAACTAAGATATTTCATGACAAAACCAAGTTTACCCAATATCTATCCACAAACCCAGCCCTACAAAGGATAATAGGAGGACAACACCAATACAAGGAGGGAAATTTCACCCTGGAAAAAGCAAGATAGTAACGTTTCATCAAACCCAAAAGAAGTTAAGCAATCAAATTTAAAAAAATAACGTCAAAAATGATAGGAAGTAACAATCACTATTCCTTAATATCTCTTAACATCAATGGACTTAATGCCCCAATAAAAAGACACAGACTAACTGACTGGATACGTAAACAGGACCCTACATTTTGCTGCTTACAGGAAACACACCTCAGGGTCAAACAAACACTACCTTAGAGTAAAAGGCTGGAAGACAATTTTACAAGCAAATGGTCTCAGGAAACAAGCTGGAGTAGCCATTTTAATATCAGATAAAATTGACTTTCAACCCAAAGTCATCAAAAGAGACTCTGAGGGACACTTCTTGCTGGTCAAAGGAAAAATACAACAAGAAGAACTCTCAATCCTGAACATCTATGCTCCAAATGCAAGGGCACCCTCTTTCATAAAAGAAACTTTATTAAAACTCAAAGCACACATTGCACCTAACACAATAATTGTGGGTGACTTCAACACTGCACTTTCCTCAATGAACCGATCAGGAAAAATGAAACTAAATAGGGACACAATGAAACTAATTGAAACTTTGGACCAATTAGATTTAACAGATATATATAGAACATTCTATCCTAAAACAAAAGAATATACCTTTTTCTCAGCACCTCATGGTACCTTCTCCAAAATCGACCATATAATTGGTCACAAGACAGACCTCAACAAATATAAGAAGATCGAACTAATCCCATGCCTCCTATCTGATCACTATGGAGTAAAAGTGGTCATCGATAGCAACAGAAACAACAGAAAACCCACATACACATGGAAACTGAACAATACTCTACTCAATGATACCTTGGTCAAGGAAGAAATAAAGAAAGAAATTAAAGACTTTTTAGAACACAATGAAAATGAAGAAACAACATACTCAAATCTATGGGACACAATGAAAGCAGTGCAAAGAGGAAAACTCATAGCCCTGGGTGCCTCCAAAAAGAAAATAGAGAGAGCATACATTACCAGCTTAATGACACACCTGAAAGCCCTAAAACAAAAAGAAGCTATTTCACCCAGGAGGAGTAGAAGGCAGGAAATCATCAAATTCAGGGCCGAAATCAATCAAGTAGAAACAAAGAGAACCATACAAAAAATCAACAAAACCAGGAGCTGGTTCTTTGAGAAAATCAACAAGATAGATAAACCCTTAGCCAGACTGACCAAAGGGCACAGAGAAAGTATCCAAATTAACAAACTTAGAAATTAAAAGGGAGATATAACAACGGAAACTGAGGAAATCCAAAAAATCATCAGATCCTACTACAAGAGCCTGTACTCAACACAACTGGAAAATCTGGAGGAAATGGACAATTTCCTTGACAGATACCAAATACCAAAATTAAATCAGGACCAACTAGACCATCTAAACAGTACCATAATGCCTAAAGAAATAGTAGGAGTCATAGAAAGTCTTCCAACCAAAAAAAGCACAGGACCAGATGGTTTCAGTGCAGAATTCTACCAGACCTTCAAAGAAGAGTTAACACCAATACTCTTCAAACTATTCCACAAAATAGAAACAGAAGGAACACTACCCAATTCCTTCTACGAAGCCACAATTACTCTAATACCAAAGCCACACAAAGATCCAACAAAGAAAGAGAACTTCAGACCAATTTCCCTTATGAGCATCGATGCAAAAATACACAATAAAATTCTTGCCAACCGAATCCAAGAACACATCAAAACGATCATCCACCATGATCAAGTAGGCTTTATCCCGGGAATGCAGGGTTGGTTCAATATACGGAAATCCATCAATACAATCCACTACATAAACAAACTCAAAGAACAAAACCACATGGTCATTTCATTGGATGCTGAAAAAGCATTTGACAAAATTCAGCATCCTTTCATGCTTAAAGTCTTGGAGAGAACAGGAATTCAAGGCCCATACCTAAACATAGTAAAAGCAATATACAGCAAACCGGTAGCCAGCATCAAACTAAATGGAGAGAAACTTGAAGCAATCCCACTGAAATCAGGGACCAGACAAGGCTGCCCCCTTTCTCCTTATCTTTTCAATATTGTACTTGAGGTACTAGCTCGGGCAATTCGACAACATAAGGAGGTCAAAGGGATACAAATTGGAAAGGAAGAAGTCAAACTATCATTATTTGCAGACGACATGATAGTCTACCTAAGTGACCCAAAAAACTCCACTAGAGAGCTCCTACAGCTGATAAACAACTTCAGCAAAGTGGCAGGTTATAAAATCAACTCAAGCAAATCAGTGGCCTTCCTATACTCAAAGGATAAGCAGGCTGAGAAAGAAATTAGGGAAATGACCCTCTTCACAAGAGCCACAAACAGTATAAAGTATCTTGGTGTGACTCTTACCAAACATGTGAAAGATCTGTATGACAAGAACTTCAAGACTCTGAATAAGGAAATGGAAGAAGACCTCAAAAAATGGGAAAACCTCCCATGCTCATGGATCGGTAGAATCAATATAGTTAAAATGGCCATTTTGCCTAAAGCACTATACAGATTCAATGCAATACCCATCAAAATCCCAACTCAATTCTTCACAGAGTTAGAAAGAGCAATTATCAAATTCATCTGGAACAACAAAAAACCCAGGATAGCTAAAACTATTCTCAGCAACAAAAGAAAATCTGGAGGAATCAGTATCCCTGACCTCAAGCAATACTACAGAGCAATAGTGTTAAAAACTGCATGGTATTGGTACAGTGACAGGCAGGAGGATCAATGGAACAGGATTGAAGATCCAGAAATGAACCCACACACCTATGGCCACTTGATCCTCGACAAAGAGGCTGAAAACATCCAATGGAAAAAAGATAGCCTTTTCAACAAATGGTGCTGGTTCAACTGGAGGTCAGAATGCAGAAGAATGGGAATAGATTCATCCTTGTCTCCTTGTATTAAGCTTAAATCCAAATGGATCAAGGACCTCCACATAAAGCCAGACACTCTGAAGCTAATAGAAAAGAAACTGGGGAAGACCCTTGAGGACATCAGTACAGGGAGAAAGTTTCTGAACAGAACACCAATAGCGTATGCTCTAAGAGCAAGAATTGACAAATGGGACCTCATAAAATTACAAAGTTTCTGTAAGGCAAAGGACACCATCAAGAGGACAAATCGGCAACCAACAAATTGGGAAAAGATCTTCACCAATCCTACATCAGATAGAGGGCTAATATCCAATATATATAAAGAACTCAAGAAGTTAGACTCCAGAAAACCAAACAAACCTATTAAAAAATGGGGTACAGAGTTAAACAAAGAATTCTCACCTGAAGAACTTCGGATGGCGGAGAAGCATCTTTAAAAATGCTCAACTTCATTAGTCATTAGGGAAATGCAAATCAAAACAACCCTAAGATTTCATCTTACACCAGTCAGAATGGCTAAGATTAAAAATTCAGGAGACAGCAGGTGTTGGAGAGGGTGTGGAGAAAGAGGAACACTCCTCCACTGCTGGTAGGGTTGCAAATTGGTACAACCACTCTGGAAATCAGTCTGGCGGTTCCTCCGAAAACTGGGCACTTCACTTCCGGAAGATCCTGCTATACCACTCCTGGGCATATACCCAGAGGATTCCCCACCATGTAATAAGGATACATGCTCTACTATGTTCATAGCAGCCCTATTTATAATTGCCAGATGTTTGAAAGAACCCAGGTATCCCTCAACAGAAGAGTGGATGCAAAAAATGTGGTATATCTACACAATGGAGTACTATTCAGCCATTAGAAACAACGAATTCATGAAATTCTTAGGCAAATGGATGGAGCTAGAGAATATCATACTCAGTGAGGTAACCCAGACTCAAAAGGTGAATCATGGTATGCACTCACTAATAAGTGGATATTAACCTAGAAAACTGGAATACCCAAAACATAATCCACACATCAAATGAGGTACAAGAAGAAAGGAGGAGTGGCCCCTGGTTCTGGAAAGATTCAGTGAAACAGTATTCAGCAAAACCAGAACGGGGAAGTGGGAAGGGGTGGGTGGGAGGACAGGGGAAGAGAAGGGGGCTTACGGGACTTTCGGGGAGTGGGGGGGCTAGAAAAGGGGAAATCATTTGAAATGTAAATAAATTATATCGAATAAAAAAATTAAAAAAAAAAATTCAGGAGACAGCAGGTGTTGGAGAGGGTGTGGAGAAAGAGGAACACTCCTCCACTGCTGGTGGGGTTGCAAATTGGTACAACCACTCTGGAAAGCAGTCTGGCAGTTCCTCCGAAAAATGGGCACCTCACTTCCAGAAGATCCTGCTATACCACTCCTGGGCATATACCCAGAAGACTCCCCACCATGTAATAAGGATACATGTTCTACTATGTTCATAGCAACCTTATTTATAATTGCCAGATGCTGGAAGGAACCCAGGTATCCCTCAACAGAAGAGTGGATGCAAAAAATGTGGTATATCTACACAATGGAGTACTATTCAGCCATTAGAAACAATGAATTCATGAAATTCTTAGGCAAATGGATGGAGCTAGAGAACATCCTACTAAGTGAGGTAACCCAGACTCAAAAGGTGAATCATGGTATGCACTCAGTAATAAGTGGATATTAACCTAGAAAACTGGAATACCCAAAACATAATCCACACATCAAATGAGGTACAAGAAGAAAGGAGGAGTGGCCCCTGGTTCTGGAAAGACTCAGTGAAACAGTATTCGGCAAAACCGGAACGGGGAAGTGGGAAGGGGTGGGTGGGAGGACAGGGGAAGAGAAGGGGGCTTACGGGACTTTCGGGGAGTGGGGGGGCTAGAAAAGGGAAATCATTTGAAATGTAAATAAATTATATCGAATAAAAAAAAACTGCATGGTATTGGTACAGTGACAGGCAGGAGGATCAATGGAACAGGATTGAAGATCCAGAAATGAACCCACACACCTATGGCCACTTGATCCTCGACAAAGAGGCTGAAAACATCCAATGGAAAAAAGATAGCCTTTTCAACAAATAGTGCTGGTTCAACTGGAGGTCAGCATGCAGAAGAATGCGAATCGATCCATCCTTGTCTCCTTGTACTAAGCTCAATTCCAAATGGATCAAGAACCTCCACATAAAGCCAGACACTCTGAAGCTAATAGAAAAGAAACTGGGGAAGACCCTTGAGGACATCGGTACAGGGAGAAAGTTTCTGAACAGAACACCAATAGCGTATGCTCTAAGAGCAAGAATTGACAAATGGGACCTCATAAAATTACAAAGTTTCTGTAAGGCAAAGGACACCATCAAGAGGACAAATCGGCAACCAACAAATTGGGAAAAGATCTTCATCAATCCTACATCAGATAGAGGGCTAATATCCAATATATATAAAGAACTCAAGAAGTTAGACTCCAGACAACTGAACAACCCTTTTAAAAAATGGGGTACAGAGTTAAACAAAGAATTCTCACCTGAAGAGCTTCGGATGGTAGAGAAGCATCTTTAAAAATGCTCAACTTCATTAGTCATTAGGGAAATGCAAATCAAAACAGCTCTAAGATTTCATCTTACACCAGTCAGAATGGCTAAGATTAAAAATTCAGGAGACAGCAGGTGTTGGAGAGGGTGTGGAGAAAGAGGAACACTCCTCCACTGCTGGTGGGGTTGCAAATTGGTACAACCACTCTGGAAATCAGTCTGGCTGTTCCTCCGAAAACTGAGCACCTCACTTCCAGAAGATCCTGCTATACCACTCCTGGGCATATACCCAGAGGATTCCCTACCATGTAATAAGGATACATGCTCTACTATGTTCATAGCAGCCCTATTTATAATTGCCAGATGCTGGAAAGAACCCAGGTATCCCTCAACAGAAGAGTGGATGCAAAAAATGTGGTATATATACACAATGGAGTACTATTCAGCCATTAGAAACAATGAATTCATGAAATTCTTAGGCAAATGGATGCAGCTAGAGAACATCATACTAAGTGAGGTAACCCAGACTCAAAAGGTGAATCATGGTATGCACTCACTAATAAGTGGATATTAACCTAGAAAACTGGAATACCCAAAACATAATCCACACATCAAATGAGGTACAAGAAGAAAGGAGGAGTGGCCCTTGGTTCTGGAAAGACTCAGTGAAACAGTATTTGGCAAAACCAGAACAGGGAAGTGGGAAGGGGTGGGTGGGAGGACAGGGGAAGAGAAACGGGCTTATGGGAGTTTCGGGCAGTGGGGGGGGGGGAGCTAGAAAAGGGGAAATCATTTGAAATGTAAATAAAAAATTGTATTGAATAAAAAAAAGAAAAAAATGTTCAACATCATTAATTATTAGGGAAATTCAAATCAAAACAACCTTGAGATTCCACCTCACACCAGTCAGATTAGCTAAGATTAAAACCTCAGGAGACAGAAGGTGTTGGTGAGTATGTGGAGAAAGAGGAACACTCCTCCACTGCTGGTGGGATTGCAAGATGGTACAACCACTTTGCAAATCAGTCTGGTGGTTCCTCAGAAAACTGGACTTGACACTTCCGGAGGACTCTGCTATACCTCTCGTGGGCATATATCCAGAGGATTCTCCAGCATGCAATAAAGACACATGCTCCATTATGTTCATTGCAGCCTTATTTATAATAGCCAGAAGCTGGAAAGAACCCAGATGCCTCTCAAAGGAGGAATGGATACAGAAAATGTGGTATATTTACACAATGGAATACTACTCAGCAATTAAAAACAATGAATTCATGAAATTCTTAGGCAAATGGTTGGAACTCGAAAATATCATCATAAGACCAAAGGAAGTCTACCATGCTTGCAAGCCTCTCTTAGGAAAGACTCTGCTTTTCCCATGGGTCCAAGAAATTGGAATTCTTGACCCAACCATTCTCATAATCATAGTGACCCAGGGTTCCATCCCCTACTCACAGGAAATGATAAAGGAAGTATGCTATTTGAATACAACATGGTGTTCTTCATACATAAAGAAGAAGTTATGCCTTGTGAAGGAAAATGACTAGCCATCATACTACCTAAAATAAGCAGGACTGACAAATGTCAAGTATTTTCTCTCATATCTAGGCATGGAAAGAGAACCGAGCCTATTTGTAGGGAAAGGTATACTAGCGGCAAAGGGAGGTGAATAAAAGAGGATGTATGAGGGTGAATATGATAGAAATACATAAGACACGTCTATAAAAATACCAGAATGCTATGTATCATTTGTACAAATAATATCACTAGTAAAACAATAATAGTTTCTGAAAATATCAAAAAATCTACACATTAGATATCAAGATCTAATCACTTCTCAGCCTTTTGGCTAAGATCAAGTGTAGATATTAAGATCTAATTTCACAAAGAATTCTAAGTCTCTCAAAAGGTTTACTTTCTACCCCATAGATAACCCATGAGAGGGGAGATAAAACGTGGTTCTATCTTATTATAACCCTAATGTTCTGTGCCCTATAATCAATGCCTTTCAGTGAAATATATCATCCCTGCAGTTGATATCATTGATACAGAAAAGTCACTGCTGTCTGCTATAAGACAATAATAGTCATTTTTAGTCAATTATTCTAATGAAAACAGAGAAATACTATACTTACAATTTTTTTCTAAGAATACATGAGTCTACAATTATGTCTTATCAAACTATATACCTACTAAGCACAATTCATTTCAATATATGTTAACTTCTTAGGAGATATTCATGCTATCCCTACGAAATTTCTGAACAAAATTTCTCAGCATTGTGGAAGCAATAATTTATAGAGTGAATATATTATTTTTACCGAGTGTCTCTCTGGACTCTGATCAAATTAGAAAGTTAAAACAAAATCACCCTCGGCGGGGGTGGCAGCAGCAATAGCAGCAGCGGCTGGTCCAGAGGAATGGGCATCAGCAGTGGAACCAAGCTGACAGGGTCCAGGCAGACCCTGCGCCCACGACCACTGGCCATCGCTGGCCAGCCGGGCTGCAAGAAGCGGTGCAATTACAGTGCTTTTCACCATGCAGAAGCCACATCAGAACTCTGCCTCCCGCCAGTCAGTTACGAGAGACTAGCCTCCATCTTGGTTCTTGGATGCCAGAGAGATCAGACAGACTGAGGTACACAAATACAACCTGAGACCAACATCGAGGGGGTCTAAGCCCGACAGGCGTTGGCCTGCACCCAGGCCCTGGGCTGGTTGGGGGGCTACCAGTGTGCAAACCAGGTCAGGAGGTTGTTTACCCGGGCCAGCGCACCTGCCTGTAGACACTGCCCCCATTTTGCCTATGGGAAGCCAGAGAGTCCTAGCAGGCAAAACCAGCTAACAGGCATAGCCCGAGGCTGACATAGCTGGGGTCTAAGAAGGTCAGCCCTGGACTGCCCCCAGGCCCTGGGCTGCTCGGTGGGCCATCTGTATGCCGACCCGGCCAGGAGGTTGTTAGCCCAGCAGACTCTCCCAGCACTCTCAGAGAGCGCGCACATGCCCCCAGCCTAGCCACCTGACAGACCCAATTAACACTCACAGCTGAGGGAAACTTTGCTCAGACATTGGCCTGCCAGGCTTTTGCCTAGACTCAGGGCCTGAGCAGCAAGGCTAGCCTTGTGTGCACCAACACAGTTGGGAGTTCTGCTGGCCAGCAGAGTGATCAGCATGCAGAAAAGGTCCCTGCAGCATACACCCTCAGCACTCCCTGGAGGAGCAAACGGGCACCATCTGGTTCACAGACACAATCTAGGGCAAAGCACACTAGGGCTGCAAGGGCACCCAAGAGGAGGACAGCACATCAGCAATCTGCAACAGGGGAAACCCTGCCATCCAGTGTTGCAGAAATAGCCCTAGAGCCTCTCATGAGGCTGAAACACCAGCCAGAACAAGACCAACTAGAAACAAGACCAACTAGCTCCAGAGAACAAGATGGCAAAGGGCAAAAGCAGGAATGCTACTAGCAGAAATCTAGGCAATATGGCAGCATCTGAACCAAACTCTCCAACATCAGCAAGTCCTGGTTATGCCAACACACCAGAGAAACAAGATATGGATTTAAAATCACTGGTCATGATACTGCTAGAAGAACACAAAAAGGACATAAATGAATCTCTTAAAGAAATACAGGGGAACATGAATAAGCTAGAAACCCATATAATGGAAACACAAAAATCACTTAAAGAAATGCAGGAGAATAAACCCAAGAGATAGAAGCTAATAAAGAAGAAAGGCAAAAAAAAAAAAAAAAAAAAAAAAAAAAAAAAAAAACTTAAAGAAATGCAGGAGAACTTGAGTCAACAGGCAGAAGTCATGAAAGAGGAAACACAAAAATCTCTTAAAGAATTACAGGAAAACACAAACAAACAAATGATGGAACTGAGCAAAACCATCCTGGATATTAAAACAGAAGTAGAAAAAACTAAGAAATCACAAAGGGAGACAACTTTGGAGATAGAAAACCTTGAGAAGAAATCAGGGGCCATAGATGCAAATATAAACAACAGAATACAAGAGATGGAAGAAAGAATCTCAGATGCTGAAGATACCATAGAAACCATTGACTCAATTGTCAAAGAAAATGCAAAATGCAAAAAGCTTGTATCCCAGAACATCCAGGAAATCCAGGATACAATGAGAAGACCAAACCTAAGGATTACAGGTATAGATAAGAGTGAAGATTTACAACTGAAAGGACCAGCAAATATCTTCAACAAAATTATGGAAGAAAACTTTCCCAACTTAACGAGAGAGATGCGTATGAATATACAAGAAGCCTACAGAACTCCAAACAGACTGGACCTGAGCAGAAATACTTCCCGTCACATAATAATCAAAACCCCAAATGCACTAAACAAAGAAAGAATATTAAATGCAGTAAGAGAAAAAGGCCAAGTAACATATAAAGGAAGACCTATCAGAATCATACCAGACTTCTCACCAGAGACCATGAAAGCTAGAAGATCCTGGGCAGATCTCATGCAGACTCTAAGAGAACACAAATGTCAGCAAAGACTACTATACCCAGCAAACTCTCAATCACTATAGATGGAGAAACCAAGATATTCCATGACAAAACCAAATTTATACAATATCTTTCCACAAACCCAGCTCTGCAAAGAATAATAGGAGGAAAACTCCAATACAAGGAGGGAAACTACACCCTGGAAAAAGCAAGATAGTTACCTTCCTTCATCAAACCCAAAAGAAGATAACCACTCAAATATAAAAAGAACATCAAAAATGACAGGAAGTAATAATCACTATTACTTAATATCTCTTAACATCAATGGTCTCAATTCCCCAATAAAAAGACATAGACTAACAGACTGGATAAGGAAACAGGACCCTACAATTTGCTGCATACAGGAGACACACCTCAGTGTCAAAGATGAAAACTACCTTAGAGTAAAAGGCTGGAAGACAGTCTTACAAGCCAATGGTCACAGGAGACGAGCAGGAGTAGCCATTCTAATATCAGATAAAATTGACTTTCAACCTAAAGTCATCAAAAGAGACACAGAAGGACACTTCTTGCTGGTCAAAGGAAAAATACAACAAGAAGAACTTTAAATTCTGAACATCTATGCTCCAAATGCAAGGGCACCCTCATTCGTAAAAGAAACTTTACTAAAGCTCAAAGCACACATTGCACCTAACACAATAATTGTGGGGGACTTCAACACTCCACTCTCCTCAATGGACCGATCAGAAAAACAGAAACTAAACAGGGACACAGTAAAACTAATTGAAGCTTTGGACCAATTGGATTTGACTGATATTTATAGAACATTTTACCCTAAAGCAAAAGAATATACCTTTTTCTCAGCACCTCATGGTACCTTCTCCAAAATCGACCATATAATTGGACACAAGGCAGACCTCAACAAATATAAGACGATATATTCAGTTTTGTGCTGAATAAACTCACTCTAGCTCTTTGTGAACTCTGGTTGACTGGTTCAACTCAACTCTTCTGGTTCAAACTCCTCTCATAACTACTTGATTCAATCTGGCTTCTCTTAGCTTCTTACTGAATTGCTCTGCTTGATCTCAAACTAACTTGCAATTTGTTCTCATCTTCTGGATCCCTCTTATTCTCTGTCTTCAGCTACCTCTGCTGACTTGCACAGAACTGCATGAACTCACTAATGAACTCAACACCAGTGCACAGCACTCACTGCACTAACACCCAACTGACTCTCTCTGCCTTGTTCTTAAAGAACTTCTTTCCTGTCTGTTATCAGGAGAGGTGGGCATGTCCTATCTCTGACTCATTCTGTCAAATCTTTCTCTGATTTGTCACTTTGTCAACCACTCAATTAGATGCCACTGTTTAGGAATAAAGGTTTGTACTAAATAAGGGTGTGTCTGTATTCTAGTTAGAGGAATTAAAGGTGAAAGGTGTGTCATTCCAGACAGATCACACAGACCTAGAGGGTCTTTGGATGTGATCCCTTGCCAAAGCAGCCATATTACTGGATTAAACTTCCTCTACAGAACACAAACAGCAAAAAGACAACGAAATGAAGGTAATCAATATATAACGTTACCAGAACTCTTCAACTATAAGGCATGGGTTTCTTGAATTGATTATGAAACAAAGTCTTTCTACAGTCTATTAAAAAATTAGCTTGAGATAGACACCACCGTAAAGTGAATGGGTAGAAGAAAAAATATTCCAAGAAAATGGGACCAGGAAGAAGGCAAGCATTGCTATCCTAGTAAGTGACAAAACAGACTTCAAACGAAAACTAATCAAAAGAGATTTTTAAAAAATGGCACTCTGTTAGAATGGAAAAATTAACAAAGAAGACTTTTCAACCTTAAACATATATGCACCAAATTCTGGTGCACCCGATTTTATAAAAAGTATATTACTGGAGTTAAAGACAAAAGATTAACAACAACTCAAAATAAGTGATCCTAATACCCCACTTTCTGCAATAGACCAGTCATCTAGTCAGAAAAATAAACATCAGATTAAATGCCATCATGCATCAAATAGAACTCCACAGAGTATCCACCAAAACAACAAAGAATACATATTGTATCTTACTTCCATGGAAACTTCTCTACAGTAGATTTCATCCTAGTTCAGAAAAAAAATTTCAACTCTTGCTCTTAATGCCTAATGTTTCTATGTCAAGCAACAGATAATTTTAACAAGAAATGGCTTTATGCCATTACCTCTGATTCTTTGTTAAATTTAGTAATATCAGAGATCTATGAAGTTGGAGCTAAGCATTAAAACTCTTTAAGGTGACTTGTATTTCTATAATAAGATTATC
Source organism: Apodemus sylvaticus (assembly GCF_947179515.1). Taxonomy (NCBI): domain Eukaryota; kingdom Metazoa; phylum Chordata; class Mammalia; order Rodentia; family Muridae; genus Apodemus; species Apodemus sylvaticus. The sequence goes on from NC_067472.1 coordinate 112,916,660, forward strand.
ACTACAGTGTTTTGAAATCATTATTTCTCTATAGACATGGAAGTAAACACCATGTTTATTGCTATTCAAACTTTAGGTTAACATTGCTTCCCTGTAACACAACAAATATAAAAGAACTAATAGCTTACATGAGTTGACAGGGCTTTCCAACATTAAACAACTTTGTTCCTACATACTCCACAGTGGGATAAGATGGTGTCAGCTACATAGTCCAGGAGGCTGAAGTACTTGCCATGCAAACCTGAAAGCCAGAGACTGATGCCCAGGAACCACAGTGGGAGGGGAGAAATAAAACAAGTTGTCCTCTGTCCTTCTACTTGTGTAGCCTAGGACCTATACACATATACAAGTGAGCATGTACACCACACACACACATACACACACATACACACACACACACACACACACACACACACACTAATAAATAACAACAACAATAATAAAGATTTTCAAAATAAAATAATACTATCTTAACCACATGGGAAGAAATCCAGATTTGCAATGAATCACAAAACAGCAAACTGTTCCTGAGTACAATTCACAGGAAAGTGCAAATGCTGAGGAAATTACCCAGTATGGTTCCTGTAACTATACTTTCTACAAAGTTCTAATATGCTGTTTACTGCAAGCCACACTTGGTTGCTACAGCCTTGTAAGAGATAGTTAAATTACAACATAAGTATTCACCTTCTTATAATTAACTGCAATCTATATTTTATTCATAGGTCTTTCTTCAGTGGTCACGTTTGAATGCTAAGTTTTGGATTTTGGATAACATATGCTCAGGATGCCTTTCATATTTTTTTGGATTAATAGTACTTTTTAGACATGCAGATAAATGTCAGTGTGTCATCCGCAGAGCCTGTAACTTTACTCTTTTTTTTTTAAGGTAAGCTTTATTTCAACTTTGTTCAGAGGGAAATACAGTCTACTGAAGCAAAAAAAAAAAAAAAAAAAAAAGTCAGCAGGGAAATGGGATTATTGGTTACATCGGGTCCACAGTCAGAAAGCAGAAAGAGCAAAGGTTTACTCTTTTTCTTAACTAGAGGGGGTATCCTAAAAGTTAATCAGCTTCCTTTGAAAGCTAGACAGAAGCTTTTGAGAAAGAACTGTTTGGATCATAAATGAAAATCTTTGGGCACCCCAAATCCCATGTGAAAATTTTTTTAAACCTATCCTGAGAAATCAAGCAGCTTCTGTTTCTTTTCATTGTATCGCCTGACATGTGTCACTTGTTCTGCAAATGGGATTTTTTAAATGCCATGTTTAAAGGTATATTTCGGCAGCATTTAAATCATCAAAGTTCTAAACACAAGCTAAAATTCAAAGCTCCCTTCCCAGTAATGACAGTGGTACAAATAATTCAACTGAATTAACAAAGATTTGCCTAGATATCCACATATACAAGCCACAAGTAAACAAACCTCTCTTATCAACTTTTGAAGGAGTTCACTATTTTTAAAGTTATTAAGGAAGAAAAATATTGCTACAGCCTTAAGCTCACATGTGTCTACATGAGTTTACAATAACTTTGGCCCAGATAATAAGTCATTCAAATTACCTTTCTGAATTTAAAGATATATGCAGATTCATGCTCAGTATTCAGTATTTAATCACACATCTGCATTATATCCATTGAGAGGGGAAATAGAAGTTCTAAAATCAAGTCCATCTGATAGAGATGCCAGGAGCTCTCCTTCGAGCAGGCCAGTGCCATGCCTGCCTAAGTTAATCATATTTATTAACACAAACATAGAACTCCAAAGAAAATGATGGCATGGAGGCCAGCATACATCAGACAATCAGAGTCTGCATGAAGAATGCAATGATGGTTTCAATTCAGAAAATTCACAAATGCTGGTGATAATATTACCTGGTTTTAAAAAATACCAATAGGTTGTTCTGTGACTAATGGACAGCCCTAAAAATATACACACAAGTAACATTATATGGGCTGAGCAGATTATATGTATAAATGTGTGTGTATACATATATGCATGTAGCAACAATTAATGAAAAAGAAGCCATGGATTTCCAAGAGAGCAGAAAGGGGTATATAGGAGGGTTAGTAGGAAGGAAAGGAAAAGGAGTGGGTATGGAAGAATTATACTATAATCTCAAAAATAAAAAAAAACTGAACATCAAGAAAAGCTATGCCAATAAATGTCAAAGATATGATGAAAAATATAATGCTATATATAGCAACAATCTAAATGCTCATTGGCATAGAAAGGATTATAAATTACTATGTATCCTCTGAGAAAATACAGAGAATCATTAGAAATCACTTTTATGGAAAGCATATAATAACCTAGAAAATGCTTATGCTATTACTTTTATTAGAAAAAGTCACTGTAATAAATTATACATATTACTGCCATTATAGAAAACACACACACATAGAAGAAACCAGGCAACACACATCAAAAAGCTTATGATGATAATTCAGTGGCATTATTATAGTCCTTTTCAAGTTTGTTATTCAAATGTTTTAAATTAATACTATAATAGGAACAAGAGGCTTTTCCTCGCAACATAAAAAACACATTGAAGCCTCTTTCATCTTTCTTCTGACTATTTGTGTTCATTTTCTCTTCAGCCTTAAGGCAATTTGGTTTATCAAGAATCCTTGTTTCTCAGTTTCTTCACATCTCCAGTTTCATACTTAGATGCTTTCATACTTAATGCCCAGGCAATGTTTATAATATTCTGGCCTATTATTAGTGGTCTCCTAGAGAAAACATTGGATATTCCGTCAAGTTGAATTCATTTAGAAAAGTAAATTACTTTCTAGTGCAAAATTTGTCAGTTTCCCTGTGCATGAGAGTATGGGTCTTCTAATCACAAAAGATTAAATTGATTTCCTTTTTCTAATTCAGCAGTTCAAACTTGCCAGCCTCAGTCTGTAAGAACCCAAGCCAATGTATTTTATGTTTACATATGGTTCTCTTGACCTGTCCTTTCTTTTGAGACATTAGAGACAAAAAAATTGCAGATCTTTTACTTTTGGATTTTATGAATATACTTTAATCTGAAAATAAATGATGCTGTTTGTGATCATATATTAGATAACTGTCTTAAAGGACCCATTGATGGTTAAGAGTGCCATGCCTTTCCAGGGATCCTGAGTTTGGTTCCAGCACCAATTTGGGTGGCTCATAGCTGCCTCTAACTCTAGTTTGAGAGCTCTAATCCAATTTTCTGGTCTCTGTGGGAAACTGTACACACATGACATACACTCACAAAGACATACACATATACACACACACCCACATACACACAAATATGAAAATAGGGCTGGTGGTGTGACTTAGCTGGGAAAGGCAGTTACCTGGCAAGTGAAGACCTGAGTTCAATTCCCAGAAACTGTGTAAAGATGGAAAGAAGGATCTCACTCCATGAAGCTGTCCTCTGATGCCCACACATACCTTGTGACACACACTAGACACATACAAACATATACACATACACAAAATAATAAAAATAAAATAAAATATAAAATTTTAAATATGTATAAATTCAAATAATTTTCCTTTAAAAAAAAAAGATTGTCAATGACTTATTTCTTCTGGAAGGAGAAAATATTGAAGCAACTGTTTGTTCATTTGTTTGGATTTGGGTTGTAGCCACTTTCCTGCCACTTTCCTGCCACCAACTAGCTTTGGCTTTAGGAAAAATGATTTTTTCTGCCTTACTTACTTCTTATTACTTACTCCTTACTGCCTAACATGCCTTATTATAATCTTTTTTTTTTAATCATAGCAAGTATAGAGCCTTCAAATCCTGTTTGCTTTATTGGGAAAAAAAAAAAAAAAAAAACTTTGCCTCTTCTTCTCACCTGACTTTTCTCTACAGCTGCCACTGCCTTGCAGAACTACATGGAGAGCATGCCACAGCCTGGAGCAACCACGGGTACTTGACCATCAAGATGTAGAGCTGAGGTGGACACGGTAAATTTTCTAACCTTCCCACCTTGAACAGTGCAGTGGCGCAGAGCATTTCTGATCAGACAAGGCTTTCTCGGGCCCTTCCACCTGGAACCCCTGTGATAAAACAGTCATTCACATTTCTGTATGACTTTCCCACGTGCCTGCAGCAAATTGAAGTCAAAGGGTCTGAGTGGCTTGTGCATGTGGGAGCCTGAACAGGCTGGCAAACCCCCAGCTGTCCTGCTGCAGTTCATCTGATGCAATAAATGTCCCTTGTCAATTCTCACTGGGGAAGCTATGGCTAGTACTTGAATATGGAAATGAGAGAAGGGAGGTTGTTTTCCCCCCACCCCCCCGCCCTGCTTATTGAAAGAAAAACTGTTTTCACAAATAACTTCAAAGTCTCTTGCTCAAGGATAGTGTCCACTGGTAAGAGCCCAGAGGCAAAATTCCAGTTGCAGGGCAAGGACAAGTGATGGAATCACAGGACAGACACAGAGCTATGATGAGACCTAGAGCTAAAAAGAAATGCTTTATCATAGATAGAGCTATACCCAAACCCAGCTTGAGCTGACTAGTCTGGACTGTTTTGCCAGTCATAAAACAAAAAGACAGCCCACACTATCTGCAGATGTCCTTGAGGCGGTCTTAGAAAGAAGGCACCTAAGCCAAGCAGTGGTGGCGCACACCTTTAATCCCAGCACTTGGGAGGCAGAGGCAGGTAGATTTCTGAATTTGAGGCCAGCCTGATCTACAGAGTGAGTTCCAGGACAGCCAGGGCTATACAGAGAAATGCTGTCTCAAAAACCCAAAAATAAAATAAAAAGAAGTCATGTTTTACAGATATAACAGTGTCAATCCAAAATCCTCATTGGTAGATCCTCCTTTCCTGCTTAAGGAAAAATAAATGACTTATGAATAAGTCACATGTAACCTAAAGAGATCAACTTCAACTATCTTGAGGAAAAAAGTTATAGGAGCTCCCAGGAGAACCCACTAGTTATAAAAAAAATAGTATATCCGGAACAAACAGAGGAAAGAGAAGGAGGTGAAATAAATGATCCATCATATGGATTCTGGCCAGGACCAAAGTCACTACATAAAGTGAAAATAGAGGGATCAGACCCATCTCTGTCTTTATCCTGAGCCCCTTCAGGAACTACCCCATTGTTCCTAACAGTGATTGAGGAAGAGGAAAGACGGTTTAGAATTGTGTTATTTAACATAATATTGACATGTATATTAATTAAAATAAAAGTAAAGTCTTGTGCTGGGAGCCAGCCCCAGCAGAGGTGTTCTTTTCTTCTTGGTTTTTCTTGAGGCAGCAGAGGGTGGGAAGAGCGTCAGCAGGGGCCAGACTTTGTCTTAGAAACTTCTGGGGTAAGACAAAGTCTTACCCCAGAAAATTTAGGGTTGCTGTATAATAAAAAGTTTACTTATCTAAATCTAAGTTACTAGGCTAACATAGCTGACCTGCCTTCTGCATTCCTCTGAAGCCAGGGACTGCAGTCTCAGGCATTTAACACCTCACCCTAAAACAGCAGGAGATTAAGAAAGGATTAGTTGCTAGAGCCTTTTCCCTATTGTCCAGATGCCTCTTGCTTGTCAGTCTAGGGGGAAGTTAGGAGCAATAAACTTCTATTGAACCAGGAGAGAAGAATAACACTTGTAGAAAGAGAAACATCTACATAAGTGAATATGCATAATCTCACATAAATTCATACAAACAGTTTCATACATATTTTCACGCAGTCATCTGGGCCCAGCTTGCATGCATTCTCACTATTTCATACTTACACACACACAGACATACATTCTCACTATTACATACTTACACACACATCCATACTTACATATGAATATGAAGCAAAAGACCAAGCACCAGTGCAGAAAGAAATCACTCATTCTGGATGAAAATGGACTCCAATATTTATTGTATCGAGAAAGAAAAAGCTTCTACCCTTTCAATGCTAAATGAATTAAATCCATGTTTGTAAGAAAAAGGCTTTGTTTCTCTTAATAAGACTAAACCTGTCTTGTCCTTACCATGGGACCTGTCCTGTCCCATGGTAAGGAGAAGCCTGCCTACTCCTGCTCTCTGCAACATTTTTTCTCCTCTTTCCCTCTGCCTCCTGCACACTGTTCTCTTAGTTATTTTATGTTACCTATAGTTTCTAAGTTATTCCACTCTGCATTCTCCTTCTAATCTTGATTTCTTCTGACAAAAACCTTCTCCTCAGTTCAGATCTTCTTTCAGCTCTGTTCCTCTCACTTCATTCTTCTGGTCTGATTTCTCTTGTCCTCAGCCCTTAAACCTCTTGCAGAATACATGATCACGTGTTACAAAGTTCATCATAGGTTCACACAAAATGCCAAGTCATAAATTGAAACAGAAGTTTACAACAGAGAATGTTTACATGCATATCCATTAGGAGTAATTATCTAGCTATCATTTGTCTTCTCTACAGGTTCATAGAAAGTGTAAAACCATAACTAAGTTATGAGTGAAGTTTTGTATAGATAAACCCAGTCAATATCTTATCTTCTGTCCTAACACCTATAATAAATCCTAGTTCCCTTTTTATGACCTTTGGTTAATTATTTTACAATCTCTTGGAATGTGCTCTGAGTTGGAGAAAGTCTGTCTGGTTGCCATCTAAGACTTGTGACACTTGGGAGACTGGCAGAGTTCTTAATGCAGTCTTGACTAGCAGCAAAAAATCCTAGTAGCAGTCCCATTATAAAAGAGCTTAATATTATGAGGTCCCATTTGCCAATTCTTGGTCTTAGAGCATAAGCTACTGGTGTTCGGTTCAGGAACTTTTCCCCTGTGCCCATGTCCTCAAGGGTTTTCCCCAGTTTCTTTCCTATTAGTTTCAGTGTGTCTGGTTTTATGTGGAGGTCCTTGATCCATTTGGAGTTGAGCTTAGTACAAGGAGATAAGAATGGATCAATTCACATTCTTCTGCATGCTGACCTCCAGGTGAACCAGCACCATTTGTTGAAAAAGCTATCTTTTTTCCACTGGATGTTTTCCACTCCTTTGTCGGAGATCAGGTGACCATGGGTGTGGCAAAGAGCACTGTCAAAAGGACAAAACAGCAACCAACAAATTGGGAAAAGATCTTCACCAACCCTACATCTGATAGAGGGCTAATATCCAATATACACAAAGAACTCAAGAAGTTAGACCCCAGGGAACCTAATAACCCTATTAGAAATGGGGTACAGCGAGAAGTCGGTGTGCTCCAGTGAATCCAGCGGGCCCCAGCAGGAGCCTTCAGGTGCCTGCTTTGGGATCTGAACAGCCTGGGCCACAGCACTCTGTCTCCAGGAAGTGCAGGAGACCAGGTGTGCACCAAGAGGCAGTCTGGGAGCTCACAGCACAGCTCGCTCCTGGGGCAAGGAGTTTAGGCTTAGTCCTGAGGCCTCTTGTGGTAGCCCTCAGACCTCTCTGTTTCCGGATCCAGATCAGCCTGGGCAGCAACACCACATCTCCAGGTCCTGCAAGAGTCAATAGGGGCTTCCAGGCGGCCAGCAGGGAGAAGTCAGTGTGCTCCTGTGAATCCAGCGGGCCCCAGCAGGAGCCTTCAGGTGTCTGCTTCAGGGTCTGAACAGCCTGGGCAAGAGCACCCTGTCTCCAGGCAGATCAGGAGGTAAGCTGTGCACCAGAGGCCACCTGGGAAGGGGCAGCTTGCACTGGTGAGTCCAGCATTGACAACACCAACTAACACCAGTGAGAACTAGATGTCAAAAGGCAAACACAGGAACGTCACTAGCAGAAACCAAGGCAATATGGCAACATCTGAACCCAATTCTCCTTTACCAGCATGTCCTGGATACCCCATCACACCAGTAAAACAAGATTTGGATTTAAAATCACTGGTCATGATGCTGGTACAGGAACACATGAAGGACATACTTAAAGAAATTCAGGAGAAAATGGATCAAAAGTTAGAAGCCCTTGCAAGGGAAACACAAAAATCATTGAAAGAAATCCAGGAGAATACAAAAGCCAATAATGAGGAAATGCAAAAAACACTTAAAGAAATACGGGAGAACTTTGGTCAGCAGACTGAGGTCATGAAAGAGGAAACACAAAAATCTCTTAAAGAATTACAGGAAAGCACAAACAAGCAAGTGAAGGAGCTAAGCAAAACCATTCAGGATCTAAAATCAGAAGTAGAAACAACTAAGAAAACCCAAAGGGAGACAACTTTGGAGATAGAAAGCCTTGGGAAGAAATCAGTGGACATAGATGCAAATATCAACAACAGAATCCAAAGGATAGAAGAAAGAATCTCAGACGTTGAAGATACCATAGAAACCATGGACTCAACAGTTAAAGAAAATGCAAAATGCAAAAAGCTTGTAACCCAAAATATCCAGGAAATCCAGGACACAATGAGAAGACCAAACCTAAGGATTATAGGCATAGATGAGAGTGAAGATTTACAACTTAAAGGGCCAGCAAATATCTTCAATGAAAGTATGGAAGAAAACTTCCCTAACCTAAAGAGAGAGATGCCCATGAATATACAAGAAGCCTACAGAACTCCAAACTCAGGGCTGAAATCAATCAAGTGGAAACAAAGAGAACCATACAAAAAATCAACGAGTCCAGGAGCTGGTTCTTTGAGAAAATCAACAAGATAGATAAACCCTTAGCCAGACTGACCGAAGGGCACAGAGAAAGTTTCCAAATTAACAAAGGTAGAAATGAAAAGGGATATATAACAACAGAAACTGAGAGAATCCAAAAAATGATCAGATCCTACTACAAGAGCTTGTACTCAATACAACTGGAGAATCTGGAGGAAATGGACAATTTCCTTGACAGATACCAAATACCAAAATTAAATCAGGACCAAATAGATCATTTAAACAGTCCCATAATGCCTAAAGAAATTGAAGGAGTCATAGAAAGTCTTCCAACCAAAAAAAGCACAGGACCAGATGGTTTCAGTGCAGAATTCTATCAGACTTTCAAAGAAGAGTTAACACCAATAGTCTTCAAATTATTCCACAAAATAGAAACAGAAGGAACACTACCCAATTCCTTCTATGAAGCCACAATTACGCTGATACCAAAACCACACAAAGATCCAACAAAGAAAGAGAACTTCAGACCAATTTCCCTTATGAACATCGATGCAAAAATACTCAATAAAATTCTTGCTAACCGAATCCAAGAACACATCAAAACGATCATCCACCATGATCAAGTAGGCTTTATCCCGGGAATGCAGGGTTGGTTCAATATACAGAAATCTATCAATGCAATCCACTACATAAACAAACTCAAAGAAAATAGCCACATGGTCATTTCATTGAATGCTGAAAAAGCATTTGACAAAATTCAGCATCCTTTCATGCTTAAAGTCTTGGAAAGAACAGGAATTCAAGGCCCATACCTAAACATAGAAAAAGCAATATATAGCAAACCGGTAGCCAGCATCAAACTAAATGGAGAGAATCTTGAAGCAATCCCACTAAAATCAGGGACTAGACAGGGCTGCCCCCTTTCTCCTTATCTTTTCAATATTGTACTTCAGGTACTAGCTCGGGCAATTGGACAACATAAGGAGGTCAAAGGGATACAAATTGGAAAGGAAGAAGTCAAACTATCAGTATTTGCAGATGACATGATAGTCTACATAAGTGACCCAAAAAACTCCACTAGAGAACTCCTACAGCTGATAAACAACTTCAGCAAAGTGGCAGGTTATAAAATCAACTCAAACAAATCAGTGGCCTTCCTATACTAAAAGGATAAGCAGGCTGAGAAAGAAATTAGGGAAATGACCCCCTTCACAATAGCCACAAAGAGTATTAAGCATCTTGGGACGACTCTTACCAAACATGTGAAAGATCTGTATGACAAGAACTTCAAAACTCTGAAGAAGGAAACAGAAGAAGACCTCAAAAAATGAGAAAACCTCCCATGCTCATGGATCGGTAGAATCAATATAGTTAAAATGGCCATTTTGCCTAAAGCAATATACAGACTCAATGCAATACCCATCAAAATCCCAACTCAATTATTCACAGAGTTAGAAAGAGCAATTATCAAATTCATCTGGAATAACAAAAAACCCAGGATAGCTAAAACTATTCTCAGCAACAAAAGAAAGTCTGGGGGAATCAGTATCCCTGACCTCAAGCAATACTACAGAGCAATAGTGTTAAAAAATGCATGGTATTGGTACAGTGACAGGCAGGAGGATCAACGGAACAGGATTGAAGATCCAGAAATGAACCCACACACCTATGGCCACTTGATCCTCTACATAGAGGCTGAAAACATCCAATGGAGAAAAGATAGCCTTTTCAACAAATGGTGCTGGTTCAACTGGAGGTCAGCATGCAGAAGAATGCGAATTGATCCATCCTTGTCTCCTTGTACTAAGCTCAAATCCAAATGGATCAAGGACCTCCACATAAAGCCAGACACTCTGAAGCTAATAGAAAAGAAACTGGGGAAGACCCTTGAGGACATCGGTACAGGGAGAAAGTTTCTGAACAGAACACCAATAGTGTATGCTCTAAGAGCAAGAATTGACAAATGGGACCTCATAAAATTACAATGTTTCTGTAAGGCAAAGGACACCATCAAGAGGACAAATCGGCAACCAACAAATTGGGAAAAGATCTTCACCAACCCTACATCAGATAGAGGGCTAATATCCAATATATATAAAGAACTCAAGAAGTTAGACTCCAGAAAACCAAACAACCCTATTAAAAATGGGGTACAGAGTTAAACAAAGAATTCTCACCTGAAGAACTTCAGATGGCAGAGAAGCATCTTAAAAAATGCTCAACTTCATTAGTCATTAGGGAAATGCAAATCAAAACAACCCTGAGATTTCACCTTACACCAGTTAGAATGGCTAAGATTAAAAATTCAGGAGACATCAGGTGTTGGAGAGGATGTGGAGAAAGAGGAACACTCCTTCACTGCTGGTGGGGTTGCAAATTGGTACAACCACTCTGGAAATCAGTCTGGCGGTTCCTCCGAAAACTGGGCACCTCACTTCCAGAAGATCCTGCTATACCACTCCTGGGTATATACCCAGAGGATTCCCCACCATGTAATAAGAATACATGCTCTACTATGTTCATAGCAGCCCTATTTATAATTGCCAGATGCTGGAAAGAACCCAGGTATCCCTCAACAGAAGAGTGGATGCAAAAAAATGTGGTATATCTACACAATGGAGTACTATTCAGCCATTAGAAACAATGAATTCATGAAATTCTTAGGCAAATGGATGGAGCTAGAAAACATCACACTAAGTGAGGTAATCCAGACTCAAAAGGTGACTCATGGTATGCACTCACTAATAAGTGGATATTAACCTAGAAAACTGGAATACCCCAAACATAATCCATACATCAAATGAGGTACAAGAAGAAAGGAGGAGTGGCCCCTTGTTCTGGAAAGACTCAGTGAAGCAGTATAGGGCAAAACCAGAATGGGGAAGTGGGAAGGGGTGGGTGGGAGGACAGGGTGAGAGAAGGGGGCTTATGGGACTTTCGGGGAGTGGGGGGCTAGAAAAGAGGAAATCATTTGAAATGTAAATAAAAAATATATCGAATAAAAAAAATGGTATACAGAAAAAAAAATTCAGGAGACAGCAGGTGTTGGAGAGGGTGTGGAGAAAGAGGAACACTCCTCCACTGCTGGTGGGGTTGCAAATTGGTACAACCACTCTGGAAAGCAGTCTGGCAGTTCCTCCGAAAACTGGGCACCTCACTTCCAGAAGATCCTGCTATACCACTCCTGGGCATATACCCAGAGGATTACCCACCATGTAATAAGGATACATGTTCTACTATGTTCATAGCAGCCCTATTTATAATTGCCAGATGCTGGAAAGAACCCAGGTATCCCTCAACAGAAGAGTGGATGCAAAAAATGTGGTATATCTACACAATGGAGTACTATTCAGCCATTAGAAACAATGAATTCATGAACTTCTTAGGCAAATGGATGGAGCTAGAAAACATCATACTAAGTGAGGTAACCCAGACTCAAAGATGAATCATGGTATGCACCTACTAATAAGTGGATATTAACCTAGAAAACTGGAATACCCAAAACATAATCTACACATCAAATGAGGTACAAGAAGAAAGGAAGAGTGGCCCCTTGTTCTGGAATGACTCAGTGAAGCAGTATTTGGCAAAACCAGAACGGGAAAGTGGGACGGGGTGGGTGGGAGGACAGGGAGAGAGAAGGGGGCTTACGGGACTTTTGGGGATTGGGGGGCTAGAAAAGGGGAAATCATTCGAAATGTAAATAAAAAATATATCGAATAAAAAAAGGAAAAAAAGAAATGGGGTACAGATCTAAACAAAGAATTTTCACCTGAAGAAATTCCGATGGCCAAGAAGCACCTTAAGAAATGCTCAACATCGAGAGAGCAGCAGAGGACGAGATTCCTCATGGCCATATTCGCTGCCTGCTGGGACAGAAAAGGGTCACTAGGTACTGTATCACCCTGAGCTTTAGATCTCTGGGGGTACAAACCGCCACTCAGGAACTGAGCACATAGAAGGTTCATCTGTGTCCCTTCCCCCACAGCATTGAGCTGGCTGGCAGCCCCACTTTTCCGCTGGTGTTATCTCCGGCCCTTGCTCCTTGGGAACAATACGGTGCTTTCCTTGATGACCAAGGCTGCCTCAGGGCAGTCTCACCTGGAGACCAGCAGAGACCTGCTAGACTTGAAGCAGGTGACCCACTGAGAAGTGGAGCCAAGGAGTTCTCGGCCTGCTCCTTGATGTGTGTGTGTGTGTGTGGGGGGGGGGGCAGGGTTGTTTTCTAAAGACTATATATATTGGCTAAATAATAGTAAAGTCAGTCTCTATCGGCAACTGTTGTCTTGACTCATCTCTCTTTCGTCCCCTTCCCGTTTATCCCCAGAATTCTCTTCCAGGTATCCGGTTCACATGTGGCCGCGGGCGGCTACACATCTACAAGTCGGTCAGTCGGTCATGGGACCTGTGTCCTACATGAGAATCAACAGAGGGAGTGACCCCCACCACACCATCTTCGCCCCATAACAGAGCAGTCAGAGAACACCTGGTTCACCTTGACAACCCAAGTATAACATTGCTTGAGGCAAGACTGAGCAGGGCTCCAAAGACACAAAAGAGGAAGGCAGCATATCAGTAATCTGTGCCAGAGGAAACCCAGTCATCCAGTGTTGCAGAAATAACCTTAAAGATCCACAGTAGGTTGAAGCACCAGCCAGTAACAATAAGACCATCTAACACCAGGGAGAACTAGATGGCTAAAGGCAAACATAGGAACGTTACTAACAGAAACCAAGGCATTATGGCAGCATCTGAAACCAATTCCCCAACAATAGCAACTCCTGGATACCCCAACACACCAGAAAAACAAGAATTGGATTTAAAAGCACTGGTAAGGATGCTGTTAGAGGAACACATAAGGGACATAAATAAATCTCTTAAAGAAATTCAGGAGAAAAGTGATCAAAAGCTAGAAGCCCTTACAAGAGAAACACAAAAATCACTTAAAGAAATTTAGGAGAATATGGGTCAGAAGTTAGTAGCCAATGAGGAAGAAATGCAAAAATCATTTTAAAAAAAATACAGGAGAAGTTTGATCAACAGGCAAAAGTCATGAAAGAGGAAACACAAAAATCACTCAAAGAATTAGAGGAAAACACAAACAAGCAAATGACAGAACTGAGCAAAAACTTCCAGGATCTAAAAACAGAAGTAGAAAAAACTAAGAAAACTCAAAGGTAGACAACTTTGGAGATAGAAAACCTTGGGAAGAATTCAGGGATCATAGATGCAAATATCAACAACAGAATACAAGAGATAGAAGAAAGAATCTCAGATGCCGAAGATACCATAGAAACCATGGACTCAACAGTCAAAGAAAATGCAAAGTGCAAAAAGCTTGTAACCCAAAACATCCAGGAAATCCAGGACACAATGAAAAAGCCAAATCTAAGGATTATAGGCATTGATGAGAGTGATGATTTACAACTTAAAGGGCCCGCAAATATCTTCAATAAAATTATGGAAGAAAACATCCCTAACCTAAAGAGAGAGATGCCCATGAATATACAATAAGCCTACAGAACTCCAAACAGACTGGACCAGAACAGAAATACCTCCCGTCACATAATAATCAAAACACCAAATGTACTAAACAAAGAAAGAATACTTAGGGCAGTAAGAGAAAAAGGGCAAGTAACATATAAAGGAAGACCTATCAGAATTACACCATACTTCTCACCAGAGACTATGAAAGCTAGAAGATCCTGGGCAGAGCTCATGCAGACTCTAAGAGAACACAAATGCCAGCCGAGGCTACTATACCCAGCAAAAGTCTCAATCACTACAGATGGAAAAACCAAGATATTCCATGACAAAACCAAATTTACACAATATCTTTCCACAAACCCAGCCCTACAAAGGATAATAGGAGGGAAACACCATTACAATGAGGGAAACTATACCCTAGAAAAAGCAGGACATTAAGCTTCTTTCATCAAACCCAAAAGAAGATAACCACACAAGTATAAAATTAAAATCAAAAATGTTAGGAAGCAATAACCACTACTCCTTAATATCTCTTAACATCAATGGACTCAATTCCCCAACAAAAAGACATAGACTAACAGACTGGTTATGTAAACAGGACCCTAATTTTGCTGCATACAGGAAACACACCTCAGTGTCAAAGACAAAAACTACCTTAGAGTAAAAGGCTGGAAGACAATTCTACAAGCAAATGGTCCCAGGAAACAAGCCGGAGTTGCCATTCTAATTTCAGATAAAATTGACTTTCAACCTAATGTCATCAAAAGAGACATGGAAGGCCACTTCTTGCTGGCCAAAGAAAAAATCCAACAAGAAGAACTCTCAATCCTGAACATCTATGCCCCAAATACAAGGGCACCCTCATTCATAAAGAAACTTTACTAAAGCTCAAAGCACACATTGCACCTAACACAATAATTGTCGGTAACATCAACACTCCACCCTCACCAATGGACTGATCAGGAAAACAGAAACTAAACAGGGAGACAATGAAACTAATTGAAGCTTTGAATCAATTGGATTTAACAGATATATAGAGAACTTTTCATCCCAAAGCAAAAGAATATACATTTTTTCAGCACCTCATGGTACCTTCTCCAAAATAAGAAGACTGAAATAGTCCCATGCCTCCTATCAGATCACTCTGGAGTAAAAGTGGTCTTTAATAACAATAAAAACAACAGAAAGCCCACATACACATAGAAACTGAACAATACTCTACTCAATGATACCTTGGTCAAGGAAGAAATAAAGAAAGAAATCAAAGATTTTTTTAGAACTTAATGAAAATGAAGGCACAACATACACGAATCTATGAGACACAATGAAAGCAGTGCTAAGAGGAAAACTCATAGCTTTGAGTGCCTCCAAAAAGAAATTCTAGAGAGCATACACTAGAAGATTAACAGAAAAACTGAAAGCCCTGGAACAAAAAGAAGCTAATTCACTCAGGAGGAGAAGAAGACAGGAAATCATCAAACTCAGGGCCGAAATCAATCATGTAGAAACCAAGAGAACCATACAAAGAATCAACAAAACCAGGAGCTGGTTCTTTGAAAAAATCAACAAGATAGATAAACCCTTAGCCAGACTAACCAAAGGGCACAGAGAAAGTATCCAAATTAACAAAATTAGAAATGAAAAGGGAGATATTACAACAGAAACCGAGGAAATTCAAAAAATCATCAGATCCTACTACAAAAGCCTATACTCAACACAACTGAAGAATCTGGAAGAAATGGACATTTTCTTAGACAGATACCAAATACCAAAATTAAACCAGGATAAAATAAACCATCTAAACAGACCCATAACCCCTCATAGATAGCCTTCCGACCAAAAAAAGCACAAGACCAGATGGTTTCAGTGCAGAATTCTATCAGACCTTCAAAGAAGACTTAACACCAATACTCTTCAAACTATTCCACCAAATAGAAACAGAAGGAACACTACCCAACTCCTTCTTTGAAGCCACTATTACGCTGATACCAAACCACACAAAGATCCAACTAAGAAAGAGAATTTCAGGCCAATTTCCCTTATAAAATTCTTGCCAACCAAATCCAAGAACACATCAAAACGATCATCCACCATGATCAAGTAGGCTTCATTCCAGGGATGCAAGGATAGTTCAATATGAGGAAAATCATAAATGCTATCCACTACATAAACAAACTCAAAGAAAAAAAACCACATGATCATTTCATTAGATGCTGAAAAGCATTTGACAAAATTCAGCATCCTTTCATGTTAAAAGTCTTGGAAAGGACAGGAATTCAAGGCCCATATCTAAACCTAGTAAAAGCAATATACAGCAAACCGGTAGCCAAAATCAAACTAAATGGAGAGAAACTTGAAGCAATCCCACTAAAATCAGGGACTAGACAAGGCTGCCCCTCTCTCCATATCTTTTCAATATAGTTCTTGAAGTCCTAGCTCGAGCAATTAGACAACATATGGAAGTCAAAGGGATACAAATTGGAAAGGAATAAGTCAAGCTATCACTATTTGCAGAGGATATGATAGTGTACTTAAGTGATCCAAAAAACTCTTCTAGAGAACACCTACAGCTGATAAACAACTTCAGCAAAGTGGCTGGCTACAAAATCAATGCAAACAATATATTTATATTATATTTTTATATAATCATATTTATATTATGAATTATCATTATTATGTATAATATATTATTATAATATACATTTATATGATATATCCTTTATATACTCAAAGGATAAGCAAATTGAGAAAGAAATTAGGGAAATTACACCCTTCACAATAGCCACAAACAGCATAAAGTATCTTGGGGTGACTCTAACCAAACAAGTGAAAGACCTATATGACCAGAACTTCAGATCTCTGAAGAAGGAAATCGAAGAAGATCTCAGAAAATGGAAAAATCTTCCATGCTCATGGATTGGCAGGATTAATATAGGTAAAACGGCCATCTTGCCAAAGGCAATCTACAGATTCAATGCTATCCCCATAAAAATCCCAACCCAGTTCTTCATAGAGCTGGAAAGAGCAATTCTCAAATTCATCTGGAATAACAAAAATCCCAGGATAGCTAAAACTATTCTCAACAGTAAAAGAACTTCATGGGGATTCAGTATCCCAGACCTCAAACTTCACTACAGAGCAAGTGATAAAAACTGCATGGTATTGGTACAATGTCAGGCAAGCGGATCAATGGAATAGAATTGAAGACCCAGAAATGCACCAACACACCTATGGTCACTTGATCTTCAACAAAGGATCTGAAAGCATCCAATGGAAAAAAGATAGTCTTTTCAACAAATGGTGCTGGTTCAATTGGAGGTCAGCAAGCAGAAGAATGCGAATCGATCCATTCTCATCTCCTTGTACTAAGCTCAACTCCAAATGGATCAAGGACCTCCACATAAAACCTGACACACTGAAACTAATAGAAAAGAAACTGGGAAACACCCTTGAGGACATGGGCACAGAGGAAATGTTCCTGAATAGAACACCAATAGCTTACGCTCTAAGATCAAGAATTGACAAATGGGACCTCATAAAACTACAAAGTTTCTGTAAGGCAAAGAACACTGTCAAAAGGAAAAAACATCAACCAAAATATTGGGAAAAGATCTTCACCAACCCTAAATCCAACAGAGGGCTAATATCTAATATATACAAAGAACTCAAGAAGGTAAGAACCCAGAGAACAAAATAACCCCATTAAAAAGTGGGGTACGGAGCTAAACAAAGAATTTTCACATGAAGAACTTCGGAGGGCTGAGAAACACCTTAAGAAATGTTCAACATCATTAATCATTAGGGGAATGCAAATCAAAACAACCCTGAATGTCACCTCACACCAGTCAGAATGGCTAAGGTCAAAATCTCAGGAGACAGCAGGTGCTGGCAAGGATGTGGAGAAAGAGGAACACTCCTCCACTGCTGGTGGGATTGCAAGATGGTGCAACCACTTTGGAAATCAGTCTGACGGTTCCTCAGAAAACTGGGCATGACACTTCATGAGGATCCTGCTATACCACTCCTGGGCATATACCCAGAGGATTCTTCAGCATGTAATAAGGACACATGCTCCACTATGTTCATAGCAGCCCTATTTGTAGTAGCCAGAAGCTGGAAAGAACCCAGGTGTCCCTCAATGGAGGAATAGATACAAAAAAAATGTGGTATATTTACACAATGGAGTACTATTCAGCCATTAGAAACAATGAATTCATTAAATTCTTAGACAAATGGATGGAGCTGGAGAATTTCATACTAAGTGAGATAACACAATTTCAAAAAATCAATCATGGTATGCACGCACTGATAAGTGGATATTAGCCTAGAAACTTTGAATACTGAAGACATAATCCACATATTAAATGAGGTCCAAAAAGAATGGAGGAGTGGCCCCTGGTTCTGGAAAGACTCAGTTCAACAGTATAGGGGAATACCAGAACAGGGAAGTGGGAAGGGGTAGATGGAGGAACAGGGGGAGGGAAGAGGGCTTATGGGACTTGTGGGGAGTGGGGACCCAGAAAAGGGGAAATCATTTGAAATGTAAATAAAAAATATATCAATAAAGAAAAAAATTTAAAAAAAAGAAATGCTCAACATCATTAGTCATTAGGGAAATGCAAATCAAAACAACCTTGAGATTTCACCTCACACCAGTCAGAATGGCTAAGCTTAAAAACTCAAGAGATAGCAGGTGTTGTGTAGTTTGTGGAGAAAAAGGAACATTCCTCCACTTCTTGTGGAATTGTAAGATAGTACAACCACTATGGAAATCAGTCTGGTGGTTCTTCAGAAAACTAGACATGACACTTCCGGAGGACACTGCTATACCTCTCCTGGGCATATACCCAGAGGATTCCCCAGCATGCAATAAGGACACATGTTCCATTATGTTCATAGCAGCCTTATTTATAATAGCCAGAAGCTGGAAAGAACCCAGATGCCCCTCAAAGGAGGAATGGATACAGAAAATGTGGTATATTTACACAATGGAATACTACTCAGCAATTAAAAACAATGAATTCATGAAATTTTTAGGCAAATGGTTGGAACTGGAAAATATCATCCTAAGTGAGGTAACCCAATCACAAAAGAACACACATGGAATGCAATCTCTGATAAGTGGATATTAATTAGCCCAGAAGCTCTGAATACCCAAGGCACAAATCGCATAACAAATGACTCCCATGAAGAAGTAAGGAGAGGACCCTGATCCTGGAAAGACTTGATCTAGCATTGTAGGGGAGTACCAGGACAGAGAAAAAAGAGGGAGGTGATTGGAGAATGGGTGGAGAGGAGAAGGCTTATGGGACATATGGGGAGGGGGGAACTGGGAAAGGGGAAATCATTTGGAATGTAAACAAAGAATATAGAAAAGAAAAAAGAGCTTAATAATCATATTATAATTTTAGGAATTCTTATAGGATCATCATTAAAACTTAAGTCATCTATTTGTCTACATAGCATCACCATACGACAGTACATCTTTGTGGATCTGCAGAGATCTGCTCCAAAGGGGTGTTCTATTACTTATTGATTATTATAAATGTATGATAATAACAGGAAAAGCATATAAATAGCAGGAATCTTTCCTAAAATCAGTCCCTCACAGCTTTGCTGAATGAGGTCTCACCTGTCGCAGATTATATAATAATCCAAGGCAGGCATTTCAGGATGATCATCTGCTAGTATATTAACTTGTCCCATTATAGCTCCTGACAGTCTTGCAACCAGTATGCCGTCCAACACACACACACACACACACACACACACACACACACACAAATTCATTCTCTTTCACAATACACTGTAGATTTCTGAAGCACAGCAGGATTGACTTGATAACGTCGCATGAGAGCATCCTTACTACTCAATAGCCTAACCAAGATAGTTTATGAATTCACAATTAGAAACACATCCTTCTAGATCAATTACTGTGTCTCCATATAAGCCTCTGTTAAAATATCACCAGAGAACACACAACTAAGTTCTGGAAAAGGTATGGACAAGAATAAGGCTGACATAGATCCTAAAGAGAATGAGACACCTTACGTAGATATGGCAGCAGCCCTCACCAAAGTACTCATGTGAATTCCTTTGGTCCCCAAAGAAGCCATATGCAGCAGACGAACAAGAACCATCAACCTCACCTTGGAGAAAGCTGAGTCTAAAAAAGGCTATGAAAAGAAGAAGGACTAACTGATAAGGCCCTCTATAATCTTACCCACAATGAATAAGAACCATTTCTATATGGTTAGGAAAAATTAGTCTGAGAAACCACTGATGAAATAAAATGTATAAGACATAGATCTAGAGAGATGATGATTCTATTTTGTGGTACAAAAATAGAAAATGTAATGCAAAACCTGGTTGAAATACATATCAGCCCTACCTCACTGGAAATTCTTTGATCTTTCTAAGGGTTAATTTTCCATGCAGAAAAAAGCCATCATTTTTGCCCTCTCTCACATTACTTGGAGGAATCATGGGGAAAAAAACATAAAGTTGCTACCTGAACTAAAAAATTCTGTGTAGATGTAACAGATTCATCATTGAGTCACAGACCCTGATGAACAGCTAAGCCTTTGAGGTGTGTGTGCTTGCATGTGTGCATGTATTGGTAAATGTGTGTATGGTGGGTATAACTACAGAATAAATATGTCCACAGCTTCTCTCTCTCTCTCTCTCTCTCTCTCTCTCTCTCTCTCTCTCTGTCTCGGTCTCTTTCTCTCTCTCTCTCTCTCTCTCCCTCTCTCTCTCTCTCTCTCTCTCTCACACACACACACACACACACACACATACATTGATCTTTCACTTTGATGAATTAAGTACTTCAAAGTGTTTGTTGATTTGCAATGTAATCCCTAAGTGATTTCCCCCATGAACCATCATAGCAGGAAAATATTAATGGACTTGGACAGACTCTGAGTCAAAGCTGTCTGGACTGCTCAATACAGAACTCAGAACTCAGCTCTCTCTACTCTTTCATCTCCAAATGCAGATGCTCCTGACAGCATATCCTATTGGCTCTTAATGGCTCTGCAAATGCAAGAGCTTTGTTAGACTCTACCTCTTTTGAAATCCAGGGTACGAAAATCAGTTACCCTCTCTCCTTCGAGCCTGTATCCCGATCATCCATCAGCCTTGCCATTGCCAGTCAATCCCTCCCACCCAACAGTACTGCTGCTTACTGAACGTGAGTCTTCTTCATCACTTCACAGTTCCAACACCAAAACACCTGAACCCCAAAACCAGTATCTGATCACATGAAAACTTTTGGACAGCTCCCTATAACTTGAAAAACTGATTATTCATCTCATGGTATTTAGGTGAAAATCGGCTCCCACCTTTATCTCTCCAGGCTTTTGTGCTTCCCCTCTGTGCGTGTGTTACAATCTAGCTGCACCAAAGCATTATTCAGCTTCTTTGTAAGTGTTTTGTTCACACACTTTGTCCACTCTAGTCCTGTAGTGTTCCATTCTCTACATTGTAATTCCACAGCTCCAGCTATGGTGTCGCATGTTTTATATAAACTACTCTCAATTAATATTTAACTATACAGTGAAGCATATTTAATTTTTATTTCCACTTTATAAGTGGGAAAAATAGAAGTTAAGGATATTGTCTACCAACGTTGCAGAGGCAATTTTTGCTGAAACTGGGATTGAAATCTAAGCCATTATACTGACAAACTCATGAACATTATCCCCAACATTAAGTTATTGGAATATTTCTGTTATATTCTTCAAACTGTGCTTTAAATGGTGGTACAGCCATTTTAGTTTGAAAGAGCCTTGAGGTGGATATGAATCTCTGAGGACAAACTGTGTCTTAATTTCCTTAATCACTAGGTTGATGCTGGAATAAAATCTGAAGGTGACAAGACACCAAGTCATAAGGATAACACAGTAAGGGAAGAAAGGATGGGATACTGTGAGGACACACATGTGTGTACGAGCATGCATGCGCACGCACACACACACACAATCCATTTTTTCTACTATGTAAATAAAATAATATCTTACATCATTAAAAAATATTTTATTTGATTGACCATGTAGCACATGCATGCCTGTTTCCTACAGCAGCCAAAAGACGGCTCTGATCCCCTAAAGCTGGAGCTACACATGGTTGTGAGCCACCTACAATGTGCGATGAATCAAACTCAAGTCCTCTGGAAGAGCAGCCACCGTTCTTGACTACGGAAGCATGACTCTAGTCCCCTGTTATCTTCTGTAACAGGATAATGTTCAAGATCTTTGACTTTGTGAGCAATGAAAGTTTCCAGAAAGAAAAGGAAGGCTGTAAAATTCTGGCCCCACTTTAATATTCTAAATACCTTTTACTTTATCCATCTCCTTTTATTTGTCAGTGGTATGTCTTACTGTTCTCATAGGAACGTTTTCTTCTTTAATACCTAAGCCAACTGAGACCAATAGCAACACTTAAGAAGCATTATAACAATACTATACGATAATACTAAATTAAAATCTACAGTATAGCATAAAATAGAGCCATCTTTCTCAAGGGTCTATCCTCTATTGTGGATAGTTCTAGGCTTTTGAAATGAATTCTCAGTTCTTGATCTCTGCTCATACTTTTGCCATACCGTATAGCATTTCTTTTCTACATGCAAGTAATTCTAAACCCTTATTTCTCTTCCCAGTTTTTCCCTGGAATTCCAGACTCATACATCCTCCCATATGCCTGATGCCATCACCAAGGTATTCAATAATCATCTCAAAGTTAGTATGTAGAATGGCTACTAAGTAGGCATATTTCATTCTATCCTCTCTCCACCACTTCTCAGCCTTCTGGATAAGGTCAAGTGTGTCTGTCATCTGTCCTCTAAAATCTGCCTTCCTCTCCCTCTACACACCACCAGCTTCCCTGTCCCCACAAACAGCATCTGTTGTTGTTAGGTATGCTTATTGTTTGTGATTATTTCCCTGAAAGAGATATAAGGCTGATGTATCAGTCATTTTTACTTTTCTTTCCCAGTGATGTTCAGCATTAGAACTTTGGCAGAAAATGCTTAAAAATAATCCTAAAATGAATACATGGATCTTCAGATTAATTTTCTATAAAATATTCTTCCTCTTTTAGCTCTTGGCAGCTTCTGAGCAACAGAGATCTCTTATTATCTTTATTTATTAACTGGTTCCACCCTCATAGTGACCTGACAGTTTAAACTGGTCAAACCAGTTATGCCTGTAGTCATCAAGGGCTCAGAATCTCTCTTCCCACTCAAGTATTTAAGATTAATCCTACAAGAAGGCTTGCATTTATTCAATTTATGTCAACAATGAATGAAGGAGCTATCTTTGCACTTCAGAAAATTTCATTTAATTTGGGAGACAGAAACACATCTGGAGAGCACTCGAAAGAAGCTTCATTATATACCCTACAAAAGTGTGATGTAAATATTCACTAAAACTTGGAAGAATTTAAAATGTAAAATTAAAATGCTGATGTGACATTACAAATTAAACAAATCCTAATTGATACAGGGACATCCAGAGGCTTAAATTCAGCAAATGTAAGTGCAAGGCTGAAGTTCAGAGTGCACAGGGGAAACCAGGAGACGTAAAGAATGGAGACTGAGTACCTTTTCTATTCCCAGAGTAAAGATATGTAACAGCTGACAAAGTCTAGCTATCAGAAAATCTGAGTTTCCATTCCAATTCAATCACATTCTATTCTTGTAAGCTTGATCAAGAAAATTAAGTTAATTCATACCTCCAAATAGTAGTACCCCTGACTCAGAAGCCATTGGAAAAATGAAATGAAATAACAGGAAGCTACTGGAACATGTAAGTTGCTTTTTAAATGTCATTTATCTTTAATATTATCATTGTCTGGAAAATTTGCTCTTTCTAGATTTATTTTCATATCCTTAAAAAGTACACAATTTTTGTTTCTTTGGTTTATAAAACCTCTTAATTGAAAGCATAAAACAAAATTAAATCCAGGTACAGAGAGAAAATATTTAGTGTTCAGAATTCAAGAAAGGTGAGAGAAGTACTTTGAAAGGTAAGAGTGGTGAAGTGCTAACAGCAACTGGCATGTGCACTTGCAATGCACTTGAACAGCAGGCCTAGCCCAGAGATATTCCAAGTCTTGGTCACCCCCCTCCCCCATATGAAGAATGCAGGACATAAAGAAGACATCCCTACCTCATCATAATAGCCCCCGAAAGAAGAAGCAAGATGTCTGTATTTTTTCCAACAAAAAGAAAGTAGAAAAGGCTCGCTCTTTTAGTAGACAAGAGTGGAGCATTTGTACTTTAAAAGAAAGTCACACAGATAATGTACAGAAGCTTAAATCTCAGATGTGGAAATAATTTATGTTCTGCTTTCTATTTGTGACTTGAAAGCAGCAGGGAGCAAAGTAAGATGGGGTAAAAATAGTGAACCACTGGTGTAGGTAAAGAACAGCCTCCATTGCCATCCCCAAAGCCACTGGTCCTCAGTACTGTGCGGCTTACAGTGACCAGAGCAAAGCATTCTGTGGATGCTTTAGCAATGATCCAGTGAAAGGTGCATAACGTGAGGATGGGAAGGGTCGGGAGAACCATTGAACCTAGTTAGGGGCCAGAGACTGGATCATGAGTTCACCTCACAAACAGATCTATGCAAATGACCTGACAAAAGTCATGCTTTCAATTGGATAACACAAGAGAATATCTAAAGGATGGTCAAAGGCCTCACTTTTGGAGCCAGTCCCTTCCACCTGGCTGCCATGAGCAAGCTTCAGCCCCAGTGCCATATCCTTGGAGGAATGCAGGAAGGATGACAATAAACAGAAAGCCATTATTCAAAATGACTCAATAAAACAAGCAAGCAAAAAACAAAACAAAAAGAATCTGTTGCCTGGACCAAAGACAATCATGTCAAGTGCAGTAATTTTCAATGACAAAAATTCCTGTTGACCCCTTCAGCTCCTTCAGTCCTCACCCCAGAACTCCCAGGGACTAAACCACCAACCAAAGAGTACACATGGAGGGACCCATAGCTTCAGCCATATATGTAGCAGAGGACAGCCTCGTCAGACATCAATGGGAGAAGAGGCCCTTGGTCTTATGAAGGCTTAATACCCCAGTGTAGGGGAATGCCAGGGCAGGGAGGCAAGAGTGGGTTTGTGGGTGGGTGGGGGAGCACTCTCATAGAAGCAGGGGTAGGGAAGATGGGATAGGGGGTTTCTGGAGAAGAAACCAGGAAAGATGATAACATTTGAAATGTAAATAAATAAAATATCCATTAAAAAGAGAGAGAGAGAGAATTCCTATTGGCAATGTCTTTTGCCTTACAGAAGCTTTTCAGCTTCAAGAGGACCCATTTGTCGATTGTTAATCTTACAGCCTGCATCATAGGTGTTCTGTTCAGGAAAATTTTCCCTGTGCCAATGTGTTTGAGGGTCTTTGCCACATTCTCTTCTATTAGATTCACTATATATAGTTTTATGTAGTGGTCCTTGATCCACTTGGACTTGAGCTTTGTGCAGGTGATAAAAATTTATCTATTTTCATTCTTCTGCATACAGATTGCCAGCTAGAACAGCACCATTTATTGAGAATGCTTTCTTTTTCCACTGTATGGTTTTGGCTTCTTTGTCAAAGATTAAGTGTCCATAGGTAAGTGGGTTTATTTGGGGGTCTTCATTTCTATTCCATTGATCTACCTGCCTGGCACTATACTAATACCTTCCTTTTTTTTTAAATCACTATGGCTTTGTAGTACAGCTTGAGGTCAGGGATGGTGATTGCCTTGGAAGTTCTTTTATTGTTCAGAATTGTTTTTTATATCCTAGATGTTTTGTTTTTCCATATGAAGTTGAGAATTGCTTTTTCTATGTCGGTGAGGAATTTTGATAGGAATTGCATTGAATCTGTGGATTGAAACAGCAACCTACAGATTGAGAAAAGATCTACACTAACCCTTCACCTGATAAAGAGCTAATATCGAAAATATACAAAGATCTCAAGAAATTTGACTCCAAAAAAAAAAAACAAACAAATAACCCAATTTGAAAATGGTATACAAAGCAAAACAGAGAATTCTCAACAAAGGAATGGTTGAGAAGTACTTAAAGAGATGCTCAATATCTTTAGTCATCAGGAAAATGCAAATCAAAATGACCCTGAAATTTCACCTTACACCAATCAGAATAGCTGGAGATCAAAAACACAAGAGATAACCATGCTGGTGAGGATGTGGAGAAAAAGAAAGACTTCTCCATTGATGATGGGACTGCAAACTGGTACAACCACAACCAATTGAATTGGTAAATCAATTTTCGGTTCCTTAGAAAATTGGAAATAGATCTATCTGAAGACTAGACATACTACTCCTGGGCATATACCTAAAAGATGCCCCACCATATCAAAAGGACACATGTTCCACTATGTTCATAGCAGTCTTAATTGTAACAGCCAGAAGCTGATCTGGGTCAGATGCCCCTCAGCTGAGGAATGGATATAGAAATTGTGGTTTACTTACATAATGGAGTATTACTTAGCTATTAAAAACAAGGGCATCATAAACTTTGCAGACAAATGGGTGAAACTAGAAAATACCATCCTGGGTGAAGTAACCCAGACCCAAAAGGACATGCATGATATGTACTCATTAATAAGTAGATATTAACCAAAAAGTACAGAATACCCCTGATACAACTCAAAGACCATAGGAAGCTTAACAAGAAGGAAGGCCCAAGTGTAAATGTTTCAAACCTCCTAAGAAAGAGGGAAAAATAATCATAAGAGGCTGAGAGAGGGATTGACCTCAGTGGGAGAGGGGAGGGGCGCATGATTTGGTATTGTGGGAGTCGGGAGAGCAGCCCAGAAGACCAGGAAAATGAATGGAAGCATGCAGCAGTGTGGGATGGAGGTCCAGGGGAACCTCTAGAACATCCCAGAGACCTGGGATATGAGATGCTCCCAGGACTCACTTGGGATGACATTAGCCAAAATGCCCACTAGTGGGGAGATGGAAGCTGAAGAAGCCACCCCCAGGAGATAAACATGGCCCCCAGTAGAGGCATGGCGGCCACCCACCCATCTTCAATTGTTTGATAGAGAATTGTTCCTGTCTAAAGGAAATTCAGGGACAAAACTGCAGTAAAGACTAAAAGAAAGCCCTCCCAGTGACCAACCCAACTTGGGATCCATCCCATGTGCACACACCAAACCCTGACACTATTACTGATGTCATGTTGTGCTTGTAGACAGGAGCCTGGCATGACTATCTTCAATAAGTCTACACCAGCAGCTGACTGAGACAGATGCAGATACTTACAGCCAACCATCGGATTGATGTCAGGGCCCCTTTGGAAGAGTTAGGGGAAAGACTGAAGTGTGGCAAACTCATAGGAAGAAAAACAGACTCAGTTGACCTGGACCCCTCATAGCTCCCAGAGACTAAGCTACCAGCCAAAGAGCATACATGGGCTGGTCCCTGGCTCCAGGCACAAGTGTAGCTGAAGATTGCCTCAGTGGGAGAGGATGAACTTCATTCCGTGGAAATTTAATGGCCAGAGGAAGAGGGATGCTGGTGCAAGTGAAATGGGAATAGGTGGGGAAGCAGGGGAGCACCCTCCAGAGACAGGGAGAACTCAAGGAGCGAGGACCAAGAAGAGGGGTAACATTTGGAACATAAATAAATAAAATAATTTAATAAAAATAATAATTTCTCAGTCTTCCTCTGGCATTTCTATTTTCAGCTCCTTATTAGCCAATTTGTTTAAGGAAGAGAAAATCAGTTATAAACAGTAAAATCATATGTTCTTTGAGTAATAGAATAAATTCTGACCCCAGAACATATACAATGTATCATCTATTCTCTGCAATGGGTCTATGAGCTAGACGTTGTTATTACCTATAGTGCACAAAATATGAGGAACCTGAACTTGCCAAAGATAAGCTTCTCAAATCAACAGCCAAGGTTCCAACCCATGTCTTACTTAACTAAAGTCACTCTTAATGAGTTGGCCTAAACAAAGAATAAGTCTTCTTCCAGAGGATATATGAAAACTGAGCTTTACTTTATAAAAATGAGAATTAAATAAGTGTTAAGTATGAATGAAGACATGTCATAGGAGATTTAGAAGAATCGCTTTTCTGGTGATATATGGAAAAAATTGAACAAATAGAGATTGACACATATAATCTAAATAAAAGGTTTTCAAATGCTAGACTAAAGATTAAGATCCCTATCTATTATTTCTAAAAAGTCAGCCAGTTTTTCTCTCAGTCCATGTCCCAGGGTTGACCTGCAAATTTGGAGTCAGGAGGAAAGCAAGCTTGGTCTTACCATCTATTAAGTGATGTTATGTATGCCAGCATAGTAACAATATTTAAATAAGGCATATATATATATATATATATATATATATATATATATATATATTCTAAATATGGGGGTCCTAGGAATAAAGTGGGATTTTATAAAATCCTAAGAAACCACTTCCAAGAAGACCTCAAAAGATGGGAAAACCTCCCATGCTCATGGATCGGTAGAATCAATATAGTTAAAATGGCCATTTTGCCAAAAGCAATATACAGATTCAATGCAATACCCATCAAAATCCCAACTCAATTCTTCACAGAGTTAGAAAGAGCAATTATCAAATTCATCTGGAATAACAAAAAACCCAGCATAGCTAAAACTATTCTCAGCAACAAAAGAAATTCTGGGGGAATCAGTATCCCTGACCTCAAGCAATGCTACAGAGCAATAGTGTTAAAAACTGCATGGTATTGGTACAGTGACAGGTGGGCAGATCAATGGAACAAGATTGAAGATCCAGAAATGAAAGCACACACCTATGGCCACTTGATCCTCGACAAAGGGGCTGAAAACATCCAATGGAAAAAAGATAGCCTTTTCAACAAATGGTGCTGGTTCAACTGGAGGTCAGCATGCAGAAGAATGCGAATTGATCCATCCTTGTCTCCTTGTACTAAGCTCAAATCCAAATGGATCAAGGACCTCCACATAAAGCTAGATACTCTGAAGCTAATAGAAAAGAAACTGGGGAAGACCCTTGAGGACATCGGTACAGGGAGAAAGTTTCTGAACAGAACACCGATAGCGTATGTTCTAAGATCAAGAATTGACAAATGGGACCTCATAAAATTACAAAGTTTCTGTAAGGCAAAGGACACCATCAAAAGGACAAATTGGCAACCAACAAATTGGGAAAAGATCTTCACCAATCCTACATCAGATAGAGGGCTAATATCCAATATATATAAAGAACTCAAGAAGTTAGACTCCAGAAAACCAAACAACCCTATTAAAAAATGGGGTACAGAGTTAAACAAAGAATTCTCACCTGAAGAACTTCGAATGGCGGAGAAGCATCTTTAAAAATGCTCAACTTCATTAGTCATTAGGGAAATGCAAATCAAAACAACCCTGAGATTTCACCTTACACCAGTCAGAATGGCTAAGACTAAAAATTCAGGTGTTGGCTAGGATGTGGAGAAAGAGGAACACTTCTCCACTGCTGGTGGGGTTGCAAATTGGTACAACCACTCTGGAAATCAGTCTGGCGGTTCCTCCGAAAACTGGGCACCTCACTTCCAGAAGATCCTGCTATACCACTCCTGGGCATATACCCAGAGGATTCCCCACCATGTAATAAGGATACATGCTCTACTATGTTCATAGCAGCCCTATTTATAATTGCCAGATGCTGGAAAGAACCCAGGTATCCCTCAACAGAAGAGTGGATGCAAAAAATGTGGTATATCTACACAATGGAGTACTATTCAGCCATTAGAAACAATGAATTCATGAAATTCTTAGGCAAATGGATGGAGCTAGAGAACATCATACTAAGTGAGGTAACCCAGACTCAAAAGATGAATCGTGGTATGCACTCACTAATAAGTGGATATTAACCTAGAACACTGTAATACCCAAAACATAATCCACACATTAAATGAGGTACAAGAAGAAAGGAGGAGTGGCCCCTTGTTCTGGAAAGACTCAGTGAAGCAGTATTCGGCAAAACCAGAACAGGGAAGTGGGAAGGGGTGAGTAGGAGGACAGGGTGAGAGAAGGGGGCTTATGGGACTTTCGGGGAGTGGGGGGCTAGAAAAGGGGAAATCATTTGAAATGGAAATAAAAATATATCGAATAAAAAAATATATCAATAAAAAAAAGAAACAAGCACTCAAAAAAAAAAAAGAAAAAAAAAAAAGAAAGAAAGAAACCACTTCCAAAATTCCCAAAACTAATAATGGCTTTGACATCATTATGTATGTCTCAATATTTTTTTCAGCATGAATCAATATTGGCATTTTTCAATACATTTAAAGTCCAAAGCATTAAAATCCTATTAGTTAATATAGCTCCTGAGTTATAATGAAAATATTTTATAATTTCTTTTATTCACTTTGAAAATGTGTGATAAGATTTTTAACATACAGTTGTGCTACCTTCATGTATATTCTAGGAAATGAGCCTCAATACTTATTAGTGAAGTCAAGATGTATACATGTGAATTATAAACAGGAAAGCGAAAGATAGCAATGACATAAGCATTTGGTGCAATTCAATCCAATTAAACAAGCTGTTATTAAGCACCTGCTTCATGGAGGGTTTATAATGGGGTTATAAGAAGGCCTGAGATAAGGCCCTCAAGACTCAAAACTCAGTGTTCTTGCAGAATACACAAGGCTTTTCCATCCATATTAACCTGCCTTTGAATCCTAGCTCTATCTAGTAGTGCTACATGTCACCCAAACTCTGACCCATAAATTCCCCCCTTTAAAATAATAATATTCTACCATACATAACAAATACCAAAAATCAATACATGTTTACTAACAATCTTAACAGATAAGAATAGTTGACCTACAGGAATGACCCTGCAATAGAAATAAAATCTCAGAGTGCTGCTGCTGCTGTGGCTTTAGACCTAAAATCTTTTAGAGAAGAAGAGAATAAAAGAGTTGTGTGTGTGTGTGTGTGTGTGTGTGTGTGTGTGTATCCAAAGAAACATGGCAGAAATGGAAGCTTTTCAGTCATCTAATAGATGTTGATATCAAGTTCAACTAAGAAAGGAAATAAGATCTATATCAAACCAAATGCATTCTTATATTATTCAGTCCTAATCATTCCATGAGGACATATCTTGTTTATTTTATACATAAGGAAAAAAATCTTGGAAAAGATTAATTTTTCCCAAAGTCACACAGTGAGCAGTAGCAATATTTACACTGTGTCTGTACTCTCTTGTCTCTATAATAACATTCTTTCTGCTATCTCCCAGCCCTTGTCAAAATTTCTATAAAAAGGATCTTGGAGAAGGTACTGACAAACATATTATAGTCTGAATGGAGCTAAAGGACCAAGCTGGTCATAACAGAATGTGATAGGGACCTCTTCCTAAAGAAGGCCATAAGTTCAGCGGAATGTAGAAATACGTGTGACCAGCAAGATGGAGAGACTCTGTGTCAGTCTGCATGGAACTGGCTTGTGTCCAAATTCCTTTTTGACTGTTGGTTAATTAATGTTTTCATAGGTCCTTTCTCAGGGAAGAAAATGGAGAAAGAGACTTTATATTATACAAGTCTAGTTTCTTAACCATCTTGTAGCTATTTCTTCTGAATAGAAAAGACATTCCCTCATGGATGGAGTCTAAGTCTCAGAATAAGAAGTCCAACTCAGAAATCTGAGGAAGCTCCTAAAGCTCGTAACATACACAAGGCCTCTTTCCCAAAATTTTACAACTGGTAACAATCGCTGAAGAGAGATTGCCAAGTCAGAGTTCAAAGAATACAAACTTCTTTACTCTCATCTGTATTAGAGTGGGTTTTTTACTGATAGAGCTAGAGGTGTCTCATATTTACTCGTGTTCCTGTACGTAACCCAGGAAACTTACTGGTTCACTAATCTGGACTTTAGTGAAATGATTGCTTTGGTCTATCATGTGTAGTAGATTAGTAGAGATTTGTTTATTTCTCCTCAAGAAAACTCACAGAAACCTCACCAATAGGCCCTTTTGTGTTACCCCTCACCCCACCATCCTGCCCTGCTTCTGGACATCCTCCTTAAGACTATGCTTCTTAAAGTCACATTTTCAGATATTAATGCAGTGAGCCAAGCTCTAGTGAATGGAGAAAGTAAGCTGAAAGCATTAACACCATCTTCACACTGCACATCATCTAAATTAACACAGCCAAAGGTGCTGTGCATACTCTGCTTTGTAGTTAATAATCACGTGGCAATTAGTGGCCTGTTTTATGCCTAGATTTATTTAAGAAATGGGTTTTTAATCAGCCAAATGAATCAATACTAGCCTTTTCAAAAGCCTTTCAAAAATACCCAAAAGAAGACTTTGTATTCATGCTGCCGCCACCAGAGTTTAAAAGGTTCAGAGGCGCATCATCCCTCCTTAGTAGAAATGAAGGCTGAAATGTTTTCCTTTCAATGATTCATAAGAAACTGAAGAACAAATCCATCCACCATGAGGCAGCCCTTTTCTTCTTCACTACATTTCACTCTGCTTGCATCAAAACTAAACACAACTTCTGAGAGCACATTTTCTAGGAAAGAAAACTGATTAAAACAGACAGCACTCCCTAGAAGGAGAAGCTCACACTGAGATAGCCGGTTTTCAAAGGAAAAGAAAGGAATAGCCCACTGCATGGATCTGCGTTGTTAGTTTTGGGTTTCTGAACTAAAGCTTTGCGGGAAGATTTTTATCAGGGTTTGTTAAATGACTTTGATATTGCATATTAGATAATATTAGAAAATATCTAATATTGATATTAGAAATGTCCAACTTGCAATTACTGTAGCTACTTCTCAGGACACTGGCTGAAGAGCACAGTGATGGGGGTGTGCTTTGTGTCTAGCGAAGATTTCTACCAAAAGACGAAGGAAGGAAGAGAGGGAGGGAGGGAGAGAGGGAGAGGGAGGGAGGGAGAGAGGGAGAGGGAAGGAGGGGGGAAGGAGGGAGGGAGAGGGAAGGGAGGGAGGGAAGAGGAGAAGAAAAGCACAAAACACCAGTACTGCATAGAACAATCTCCCCTGATCAGTTGGTCAGTAAGAACGAGGACAAAAGACAAGAGGAATCACGTGAGTGTATTAATTACCTCCAAATTCATTGGTACTGAAATGCAATATGAATAAAAATGGGAAGAATAAGGCTATTAAAGAAAGCAAAACAAGCAAACAAACAAAAACAATAAGAACTTATATAGTGGGTGTTTTTCTTTCTATTAGAAATAAAATAAACAAAAAATATTCTGTAATCAAGTCAATCATGCACAACCTTTCTCTCAGACACAGAATTCAGGAATTAAACATTTATGGGATGACCAGGAAATGGGAAAATACTGGGAGTACCAAGAAAAATAAGGTACGTTCTTTTTTCAAGGCAAAAAGAATTCATTTAAACTTATGATTCAAAAAGGATAAGAGTCCACCCTAGCAGGAAATCATAGCAGCATATAGCAAGTACAACAGCGCGAACAGGAATCTGAGAGCTAACATTTCACCACTGAAAAGAAGCTTGGTAGACAAACTGGAAGTGGGTAGGAGTTTTAAGTTGTCAAAGTGACATACTTCCTCTAACAGAGTGCTACCAACTGGGACCAATTGTTCAAACAATCCCTCTATGAGGAACATTCTCATTCAATTTGACAAGAAAGTACTTTCTTGATTTCAAGGAACTCTGCATCAGAGAGTGACATGAACTGATAAATAACAGAGTGAAAGATCACTGGCAGGGGGCTTCTGGGATTGCCCAGAGGAATAGCATGTGCTTAGCACAGGGAGGATTTGGGTTCAACCTTCTGTACCCTATGTGCCTCCAAGATGAGGGAGGGAGTGGAGGATAGAAGGGAAATGGCTATATCTTATCTTATGGTTTGTTCAAGGGCAAACAAGCCAAACTTGATTCTCCCTCCTCTATACTTTGAACCAGCAGCTTGCGTCACTTAAATAAACAAACCTACAGGTTACAGTGAAGTTACAACCCTTTCTATTCTTTCTTGAAAATCTTCCAGGTTGTACTTCCTATATCCATATCCCCATGGTGCTGCACCAAAGAAACCCAGGAAAATTTATGCTGTATATTATCAGCTCTACATAGATTGTTTCCCAAGGAAGAAAAAGAGAGTGAGCCAAAAGCCACAGCACATGCTTCAAAAGAAAAAGAAAATCTCTGCAGTTCCTGCATTATTCAGGATAGTATTAAAATGAAACTCATGACTCACAGAACAAATTAATTTTAATTTTTAAACAGGCAACATTTTTAACTGTTCGTTTCCTTGAAATGTATCCATCCTGGCATTTTTTATCATCTGAAGAGTAAGTAAAGCTTGCAGCGAAAAGAGAGAGAAAAAATTGGCATGCTCCGATTCTGGGACTCGAATATCTGAGAAGGAACTTGCCAGAGTGAGCAGAAGTCAGATCGTCTATTCTTAGAGGGCATGTATCCCAGTGTGGATCCTAAAACAACTCTGCTAAAAATCCCCTTTCCCTCTGCTTTTGTCACACTGGCAGGAGAACAACTGTCTGAAACCCCGGTCAGTGCCTTCAGCCATGGCACATTAACTCTGCATCCCATTGCTACACCTCGACTCCAGGAAAACAGAAGCTGTGGCCTGACTACTGACTCCCAAGCACACTGCTCTGTGACACAAAGCTGTCCTCAGCTCAGGGACTATGTTGCTGTCCAGCGTTCTCATCACCAAACCTGCGGTGTCCCCGGTAAGACTTGCTTTACTCGTCTGAATCTATTTGGCATTTCATGGCTCCTGTAGTCGAAGTGTCGTTTGAACATGGGGGAAATCAACATAAAATCCTCATTGTTACCTAAGCTTGGCCTTGGAAATGTCTTTTTTCTAATGCTCCTTCTATTCTGACTTTCAAAAGACTGAAGTGGCTGTCATGTATAATCAGAGACTGAAAAGACCAAGGCAGCCTTAGGGCAGGCCTACAAATACTGTCTCCACAGCCTGGAAGAACCAAGAAGTTTCTTGGGTATCCATCTAAATTACCTCTCTGCCCTTGGCTTCACCGCTTCCAAAGAATCATAATAAAAGGAAAATAAATATTTTTGGGAGTTCCCCACAAACTGCCACTCTCACAGTTCATTTATCTGTGTCATGATATGGGAGACAGAGTCTAAAATGAAGAAAGGAATTGTCTCGTTCAGAGCCTCTCCCTGGTCTCTCTACCCTTATGGTATTTCTGGACTCCGGGATTTCCTTGCCACTGTGTAAACAGGAACTCCCAATTCCTCTTCTGTCAGAAGCTCTCACACTCACCAAAGATTCCTCCTGTGTCACCACAAGACTCATCCTCTCAAGTAGAGGCCCCAGTGCCTGAGAAATGACCCTCTTCATTTCTATTCCCCACCCTTTCTTGTTCTTCACCTGAGACCCTGCAATTATCTGACTCTGCCTTCTCTTTCTCTCTCTCTCTCTCTCTCTCTCTCTCTCTCTCTCTCTCTCTCTCTCTCTCTCTCTCTGTCTCTCTCCCTCTCCCTCTCCCTCCCTCCCTTTCTCTCTTTCTCCCTCCCTCCTTCTCTTTCTCCCTCCCTCCTTCTCTTTCTCCCTCCCTCCTTCTCTCTCTCTCTCTCTCTCTCTCTCTCTCTCTCTCTCTCTCTCTCTCTCTCCCTCTCCTCTCATTCTTTAAATGTTTTTTACAGCCCAGTCATTGTTTTCCCCTCCTGGTCTGCCCTCTGACTATTCCTCATTCCATACTTCCTCTCTCTGTCTCCAAGAGGATGTCCCCACCCCATCCATCTCTACCCCACCAGACCTCCCCACTCTCTGGGGCCTCAAGTCTCTCGAGGGTTAGGTGGTTGTCTTCTCTCAATGAGGGCAGACCAGGCAGTCCTCTGATGTATATGTGTCATGTATGCTACCTGGTTGGTGGCTCTCTTGGGGTCAAGGTTAGTTGAGATGGCTGGTCTTCCGATGGGGTTGCCCTCCTCCTCCTCAGCTTCTTCCAGCCTTTCCTTAATTCAACCACAGGGGTCTCCAGCTTCTGTCCATTGGTTGCCTGTAAGTATCTGCATCTGACTCTTTTCAGCTGCCTATTAGGCCTCTCAGAGGCGTAACATGCTAGGCTGTTGTCTTTAAGTACATCATAACATCAGTAATAGTTGGAGTCTCCCCTTGAGCTGGATCCCAATTTGGACCTATCACTGGACCTCCTTTCCCTCAGGCTCCTCTCCATTTATGTTGCAGTTCTTTTACAAAGGAAAAAATTCTGGGTCAGAGTTTTTGACTGTGGGATTGCAACCCCATCTCTCCACTTGATGCCCTGTCTTTCTACTGGAAGTGGACTCTACAAGTTTCCTCTCCCCACACTTGGGCATTTCATCTAAGGTCCCTCCCTTTGGGTCCTGAAAGTCTCTCACCTCCCAGGTCTCTGGTACATTCTATAGAGTCCCCCCAACTCCAACATCCCAAGGTTGACTATTTCCATTCTTTCTCTGGCCCTCAGGGCTTAGTCCTGCTCCACCCCTGCCCACAAGAAGTCAATCAGAGGAGGCAGAAGGAGGGAGGGACCTGGATGGGAGAGAGGAGGCAGGGAGGAGAACACTATCTACTATTTCTCTTTCCCATGGGTATCTCTGCCTTTGTTTTGACTTTCCTTCTACTGATCCATACTCCACATGGATTTCATTCTTGAAAGTATCCATATTCTTTTTTGTTGTTTTTGTTTCTGTTTTTTACTTATTCACTCTACATCCAGCTCACTGTTCCCCTCCCGATCATCCCCTCCCACAATCTTTCCCTCCTCTCCTTTTTCTCCTCTAGGCAGATGGGGCCCTCCTGGATATCTGTTCTGCCCTGGTACTTCAAGTATCTACAAGACTAGGCACTTCCTTTCCCACTGAGGCCAGAGAAGGCAGCCCAGCTAAAAGAATATATCCTAGGTACAACAGGCAGTAGCTTTTAGGATCGTCCCTGCTCCAGTTGTTCAGGACCCACAAGAAGACCAAGCTGCACACCTGATACATATCAGCAGGGAGGCCTAGGTCCAGCCCATATATGCCCTTTGGTTGGTGGTTCATATTTGCAGAGCTCCAAGGGTCCTGGCTAGTCCACTCTGTTGGTCTTCCTGTGGAGTTCCTATCCCCTTCAGGACCCACAATCTTACCTCCTTTTCTTCCATCAGAATCCCCAAGCTCCATCCTCTGTTTGGCTGTGGGTGTCTGTATCTATCTGTCTGAGTCAGCTGCTGGGTAGAGCCTCTTAGAGGACAACTTACTCCTGTCTATAAAGATAACTGAGTATCATTAATAGTGTTAATGATTGATGCTTGCCAATGGGAGGGGCCTAAAGTTGGGCCGATTATTGTTTGGCCATTCACACAGCCTCTGTTCCATCCCCCATGCCTACATCACTTGTAGACAGCATAAATTTTGGGTTGAAAGATTTGCTAGTAAAAGTATGCATATTCTAACTCCATCTCCATCCTCCAACTCCATCCTTATCTTTATAACTCTTCCTGCCTCTGTGCTAAAATTACTACACTGACATCACCCATCCTACAGCTCACTATGAAAGTATTCTGAATGCTGCAATTCTCTCTTTCCCTCTCTCTCTCTCTCTCTCTCTCTCTCTCTCTCTCTCTCTCTCTCTCCTCTCTTTTCTTTTCCTTCCTCCCTCCCTTTCTAATTCTCGCCCTCTTTCCTTCCCTCCCACTCCTCCAATCAATGAAGGCTTAGTCATCTTTCAAGTCTATCCCAGGAACAGCTCTTTCCTGAGGTCAACCATTGTTTTCACGGTGTTTATCATCTTCTTCAGGCTCCTACTGTTCTGTGTGTGTTTTCCTTTTTAAATCAACATTCTCAAATTATAAAGCCTATCCCACATCAATCATTCACTTTAGGACTCTCAACTTTACCAATTATACTTTGTGTTCCTTAGAAGAAAGAGGCTGTGTATGATTCATCTTTGAATTCAGTGAGGATTTATGAAGCATTCAACAAACATTCAAAAATGAATTAGTTGAAAATAAAGTTTAATAATTAATAATGAAGAGTAAAATCAGGGTAGCTCGGATTTTACTTTGCATTCTCTCAACAGCTTTATTTTGCTGTTGTTGTTAAAAACTAGTATTCTAATTTTTTAAAATGCTACATTTATTTATTTATTTATTCAAGGTATTTGTGTTTGTGCTTAAGTATATGAATATTCCCATGTGTGTAAATGCCCCTGGAGATCAAGAATTAGAAGGCATCATGCAAGTACTAAAAAGTAAACTGGGTTTTCTGCAAAAGCATCAAGTGCTCTTAAGCTATCTCTCTATTCCATGAATATTATTTTTATGTCACTTCTAAACAATTTTCTATAGAAAAAATAACTTTCAACTACTTTCAATCTTATAGCAGTCATATTTCATGTGAATTAATACATTAGCATTATTATGTTATATCAATCATATATGAATGTGAGTAATGAAAGTTAGTCCTCGTGGGACTGATAACCTTCAAGTACATTAGCAAAACACATTAAGGTCCAGTGATAATAAGTAAGAACAGTCTTTTAATTCTAGGTTAAAGAAGCCAGTCAACTTCTATCTTTATGGAATTGCTCTTTAGTTAAAATTCAAATTGTGAGGCTACAACCATTGAGACTTAAATTTGATAGTTGTACAACAATAACCTGACATAGATTATGAGTTACAAACACTACAGGGCTGCTCCTCTTAGCCTAAATAAGTGAATTCAATGTGAGAAAATTACTTGTTTTTTTCCTAAGTGTCATAATAAATCATGATTTCTACCTGTTTGCATTGTCTGTATGTCAGCAGGGGCTCAGTGGTAGTGTTATTGCAACAAAGAATATGGAAGGCCTTAGACTCAATCCCAAATAAAGAATGAAAAGTAAAGCAAAATCCATCAAAGTGCAGCCACACCCATTAGTTACCCAATAAACAAGTTCTCTTGAGGGTCCCCATGCTGCAGACTGCAATGCAATGGCTTCCATTCCTATAAACTTGTTCTTTTGCTTTTTCACTTAGTATGGCATATTCCAGATACCAAAGCATTTTTCATTAAAATTAAAACATTTAAAAAAAATTTAAAAAAAATTTTTTGACAAATTAAACTGAAGAGAGTTCATCTAAATAAAGAATGTTGGCTTGCTTAGAACCAAAATATGTTCAGAAAGGTCTACCCTGAAGTATGAACAGGATGTCTGTAGAATGAACCCAAAAGGAGAAATAATCTCACTGGACCTGGTAGAGAAATAACCTAGCTGGTTATGGCTAGACATCTGCTTTATTTGAGAATAGTATGATCAGATGTATGCCTTACTTGGCCAGGGTGTGATAAGTTCATTATCTGTGATTTACAGAAGCCTAAGGAGAAGTGACTGGCTGAAATGTGATGTAATGGTTTATATTGATTGTCAACTTGGCAGGGTGTAGAATCACCTAGGAAACAAGCCTCTGGTCATTCTCATTAAGGATTTCTAAATTATGTTAGCCTCTCGGCACACCCATGAGGAAATATTTAGATTAGGAATTCTGGGAAGCAACATTCCATGGGTTGAGTTCAGGCCTGAGCAACAAGAAGAAAGCAGACTGAGCACCAGCAAGTATCCCTCTGTGCTTCCTAACCGCACGAGCAGCGTGATCAGCCAGCTCAGACTCTTGCAACTATGACTTCTCCACCTCACTGGACTACCCCCAAGCTATGGGTCAAAATAAACTTTCCTTCATGAAATTGCTTTTTCTTAGGGTATTTTATCACAGCAGTTAGCCAATGTGTTAGATTTTGATTTGTTTTCATACTAAGTCAAATTGTATTGTAATAAATTGTTATGTAAGAACTTAGGATAAAGGAACAGCCTCTGACTAAGGCTCCCTATTTATTTAAGATTATTGGCAATACTGGAGTAAATAAACATAGTTCTGTTTAGGAGGTCCTGTAGAAGAGATGTAGGCTTAAATAAAGACCTAGGCAATGTTGAAGAGAGTTGACAAGAACTGAGGGAGCACAGGAGCAAACATTTGTCTGTGCATATAACAGTTATTCTAGGAGTTTCAGCAAGGCTTTACAGATAGTATTAACAGAGGCTAAAAAGATAAGTAGAGTGTTCAGATATGGAAAATTATTTTGAGCAAGATGAATGTATAGGTAAAGCATTAAATATTGAAAGTGTTCAGACTAGAGGGGAGAAAACTATGTGTGGGAGAGGAAGGTATACAGAGAAAGGTATTATCTTTCCACTGAAGCTAGCACTGGGCATTTTACTGCCTGGAATCTCTGTTGCAAATACTAGCTCACTTGTCATCTTGCAATTGCTAAGGCAATCTAGGTTTCCTAGGCCAAATGTGACAGAGGTACCTTTGACTCTTGATATACTGTGTTTTTATGAAGTCAGTTTACTTTCTTGTGGGTAGCTGATCAACCTAATAAAAAGAAAAGCCCCAATGCTCAGAGGCACTTCTTGGTGAGAAGCAAGCTGAACCTCCCATGCTAATGAGCTGGAAGAATCAATATTGTGAAAATCACTCTAGCACCAAAAACAATCTCCAGAGTCAATGTAATCCCTCTCAAAATTCCAAAATAGAAACAAAATATATTAAAATGCATATAGAAACAAAAATTCTTGGAATATCCATAGTAATCATAGCAAGAATAATAATGCCAGGCTTCCTGTTGTACAACAGAATTGTATGAGTACAGTACAGGCACTAAAATAGATCAATGAAACCAAATAAAGGACTCAAGTCTATGTAGCTACTACAGCCAGATTTTTTTTTTTTTTTTTTTTTGCAAAGGTGTCAGAAAGAGACATTGGAAAAAAAAAGACAGTCTCTTCCGCAAATGATGCTGGGTAAACTGGGTATCCACATGCAGAAGCATGAAACAGTATTTCTATCTCTCAACCTGAATATAAATTAGTTCCAAATGAGTCAAAGACATTCATATAAGGCCTAAAACTCTAAAACCAACAGAGGGAAAAATAGGAACATGCACTGTGAGTGGGATTCATAATAGCCACTTGGAATTACTGCCAACTACTGGCAAACTGCATCTCATGAAACCAAAAGGTTTCTGCCCAGAAAAGGAAACAATCCCCAGAGTAATGAAACACACTACAGATGGGTTTAAAAAAATTGTAGATATATATCTGACAGTGAAATTCCCAAGTTAAAGTTAATAAAACTTTAGAAACCCTAACTTTTATTGGCTGAAGACCTACTGTTAGCCTTAAAGTAACAATATGAATTCATTTCAAATTGATCAGTCTCCTTTTTTTTCTTTTGCTTTCTTTCTTTCTTTTTTTTTTGTGACTAAATGGTATGGCAACTGTATAGCTAGGAATTCAATTTTGGTTGTAAATACTGTTTGATGAAATTAAATAAGCTACAACTACTACAAAATACTCATGTAATGGATTCCACATATATGGACACCACTGATTAAAGACAATTTGAAAATATCTGTATGCCTCAAACCTAAATAATTGATCCTCTGAAAGACAAAGACACACTTTGTGCCCAATAGAATGAACTTTATCACATTAGTAGACAATAAAATTCTAAGAGGTAAGTCTTGGATCCATCTCTCATAATTTAAGCCACAGAATTTTTCCCAGAAATCAAATAATTCTTCACAACTAGAGAACTTGAGCTGAGAGTCCTTAAATCTTCTGAAGCAAATGACCCTTGTAGAAAGAACACTAATCTAAGGTTATTATACTGAGTAGACAATAAAATTAATTACACAGCATACACCAATGATCTTGTAACTGACCATTCAAGTGCCCAGAAACAGAATATTACATAATCACTGTTGACCACTCTTATTTTAACTTTTATCAATTTATGACATTATTTACTGTAGATTGATAACAGATTTTTGGCATCATAACCATCTTGAAAAGATAGTTGAATACATACCATTTGTTGTATATAGAATTATCTTTACCTACTGATATATTCTTATAGATTTCCTTATTCCCTAAATTACACTGACATAGATTTGCCACATATCAACAATCTTTTAGATAAAAGACTGATAAAGATTCATCTAAACATTCAAGGAGCCATTAGGAGAGATCATTCTAGACCCTGATACTCACTGTGACACTTACTTATAAAACGTCTATTAAATTCCATAAGATCAAGAGTTCTAAATGTAGTATTTCTCAGATATTAAAAAGGCATAAACATCAAAAGAGACTATTAAGAAAAGGCATGTGACCAACAAGAAAAAAAAAAGGATCATAGGGGTATTTAATGTATTAAAGCATGTGTGAAAATGTAATAAGGAAATTTTAGGCAAACAATACACATTAATGAAAAGTAAAAGCTTTTAGCAATAGATTTCAGAAACATGACTAAGAAAGGAATAAATACTAAGGCTATGTACAGTTGAGTATGCCACTAGTCTTCAACATCTTGTAAAACTGAATTCTGCCTGGAAAACCTGCCTTCTCAAAAAAGACTCTTGTTAAAAATGCCCTCTCCCCTATGGGACTTATGGGGATGGGGGAACCAGGAAAGGGGAAATCATTTGGAATGTAAACAAAGAATGTAGAAAAGAAAAAAAAAAAGAAAAAGAAAAGAGCAACAACCAAAATGTTTGGGCAATAAACAGTATGGTGAAATTAAAAAAAAAAAAAAAAGACAGGAAAGAAAAGAAAGAGAAAAAAATGCCCTCTCCTCAATATGGCAACATCTGAACCAAATTCTCCTCTACCAGCAAGTCCTGGATACCCCATCACACCAGTAAAACAAGATTTGGATTTAAAATCACTGGTCATGATGCTGGTACAGGAACACATGAAGGACATTGAGGAGAAAATGGATCAAAAGTTAGAAGCCCTTGCAAGGGAAACACAAAAATCATTGAAAGAAATCCAGGAGAATACAAAAGCCAACAAGGAGGAAATGCAAAAAACACTTAAAGAAATACAGGAGAACTTTGCTCAACAGGCTGAGGTCATGAAAGACGAAACACAAAAATCTCTTAAAGAAATACAGGAGAACTTTGGTCAACAGGCTGAGCTCATGAAAGAGGAAACACAAAAATCTCTTAAAGAATT
Organism: Apodemus sylvaticus; assembly: GCF_947179515.1. Classification (NCBI taxonomy): domain Eukaryota; kingdom Metazoa; phylum Chordata; class Mammalia; order Rodentia; family Muridae; genus Apodemus; species Apodemus sylvaticus. Next base: position 112,959,722 of record NC_067472.1, read on the forward strand.
ACAGGAAAACACAAACATGCAAGGGAAGGAGCTAAGCAAAACCATCCAGGATCTAAAATCAGAAGTAGAAACAACTAAGAAAACTCAAAGGGAGACAACTTTGGAGATAGAAAGCCTTGGGAAGAAATCAGGGGACAGAGATGCAAATATCAACAACAGAATACAAGAGATAGAAGAAAGAATCTCAGATGCTGAAGATTCCATAGAAACCATGGACTCAACAGTTAAAGAAAATGCAAAGTGCAAAAAGCTTGTAACCCAAAATATCCAGGAAATCCAGGACACAATGAGAAGACAAAACCTAAGGATTATAGGCATAGATGAGAGTGAAGATTTACAACTTAAAGGGCCAGCAAATATCTTCAATAAAATTATGGAAGAAAACTTCCCTAACCTAAAGAGAGAGATGCCCATGAATATACAAGAAGCCTACAGAACTCCAAACAGACTGGACCAGAACAGAAATACTTCCCGTCACATAATAATCAAAACACCAAATGTTCTAAACAAAGAAAGAATACTAAAGGCAGTAAGAGAAAAAGGCCAAGTAACATATAAAGGAAGACCTATCAGAATCACAGCAGACTTTTCACCTGAGACTATGAAGGCTAGAAGGTCCTGGGCAGATCTCATGCAGACTCTAAGAGAACACAAATGCCAACCAAAACTACTATATCCAGCAAAACTCTCAATCACCATAGATGGAGAAACTAAGATATTTCACGACAAAACCAAGTTCACCCAATATCTATCCACAAACCCGGCCCTAAAAAGGATAATAGGAGGACAACACCAATACAAGGAGGGAAACTCCACCCTGAAAAAAGCAAGATAGTAACCTTTCATCAAACCCAAAAGAAGTTAAGCAATCAAATTTAAAAAATAACGTCAAAAATGATAGGAAGTAACAATCACTATTCCTTAATATCTCTTAACATCAATGGACTCAATGCCCCAATAAAAAGACACAGACTAACTGACTGGATACGTAAACAGGACCCTACATTTTGCTGCTTACAGGAAACACACCTCAGGGTCAAAGACAAACACTACCTTAGAGTAAAAGGCTGGAAGACAATTTTACAAGCAAATGGTCTCAGGAAACAAGCTGGAGTAGCCATTTTAATATCAGATAAAATTGACTTTCAACCCAAAGTCATCAAAAGAGACTCTGAGGGACACTTCTTGCTGGTCAAAGGAAAAATACAACAAGAAGAACTCTCAATCCTGAACATCTATGCTCCAAATGCAAGGGCACCCTCTTTCATAAAAGAAACTTTATTAAAACTCAAAGCACACATTACACCTAACACAATAATTGTGGGTGACTTCAACACTGCACTTTCCTCAATGGACCGATCAGGAAAACAGAAACTAAACAAGGACACAATGAAACTAATTGAAGCTTTGGACCAATTAGACTTAACTGATATATATAGAACATTCTATCCTAAAACAAAAGAATATACCTTTTTTTCAGCACCTCATGGTACCTTCTCCAAAATCGACCATATAATTGGTCACAAGACAGACCTCAACAAATATAAAAAGATAGAACTAATCCCATGCCTCCTATCTGATCACTATGGAATAAAAGTGGTCTTCAATAGCAACAGAAACAACAGAAAACCCACATACACGTGGAAATTGAACAATACTCTACTCAATGACACCTTGGTCAAGGAAGAAATAAAGAAAGAAATTAAAGACTTTTTAGAACACAATGAAAATGAAAACACAACATACCCAAATCTATGGGACACAATGAAAGCAGTGCTAAGAGGAAAACTCATAGCCCTGAGTGCCTCCAAAAAGAAAATGGAGAGAGCATACATTACCAACTTAATGACACACCTGAAAGCCCTAGAACAAAAAGAAGCTATTTCACCCAGGAGGAGTAGAAGGCAGGAAATCATCAAACTCAGGGCCGAAATCAATCAAGTAGAAACAAAGAGAACCATACAAAAAATCAAGAAAACTAGGAGCTGGTTCTTTGAGAAAATCAACAAGATAGATAAACCCTTAGCCAGACTGACCAAAGGGCACAGAGAAAGTATCCAAATTAACAAACTTCGAAATGAAAAGGGAGACATAACAACGGAAACTGAGGAAATCCAAAAAATAATCAGATCCTACTACAAGAGCCTGTACTCAACACAACTGGAGAATCTGGAGGAAATGGACAATTTCCTTGACAGATACCAAATACCAAAATTAAATCAGGACCAACTAGACCATCTAAACAGTCCCATAAAGCCTAAAGAAATAGAAGGAGTCATAGAAAGTCTTCCAACCAAAAAAAGCACAGGACCAGATGGTTTCAGTGCAGAATTCTACCAGACCTTCAAAGAAGAGTTAACACCAATACTCTTCAAACTATTCCACAAAATAGAAACAGAAGGAACACTACCCAATTCCTTCTACGAAGCCACAATTACGCTGATACCAAAGCCACACAAAGATCCAACAAAGAAAGAGAACTTCAGACCAATTTCCCTTATGAACATCGATGCAAAAATACTCAACAAAATTCTTGCCAACCGAATCCAAGAACACATCAAAACGATCATCCACCATGATCAAGTAGGCTTTATCCCGGGAATGCAGGGTTGGTTCAATATACGGAAATCCATCAATACAATCCACTACATAAACAAACTCAAAGAACAAAACCACATGGTCATTTCATTGGATGCTGAAAAAGCATTTGACAAAATTCAGCATCCTTTCATGCTTAAAGTCTTGGAGAGAACAGGAATTCAAGGCCCATACCTAAACATAGTAAAAGCAATATACAGCAAACCGGTAGCCAGCATCAAACTAAACGGAGAGAAACTTGAAGCAATCCCACTGAAATCAGGGACCAGACAAGGCTGCCCCCTTTCTCCTTATCTTTTCAATATTGTACTTGAGGTACTAGCTCGGGCAATTCGACAACATAAGGAGGTCAAAGGGATACAAATTGGAAAGGAGGAAGTCAAACTATCATTATTTGCAGACGACATGATCGTCTACCTAAGTGACCCAAAGAACTCCACTAGAGAGCTCCTACAGCTGATAAACAACTTCAGCAAAGTGGCAGGTTACAAAATCAACTCAAGCAAATCAGTGGCCTTCCTATACTCAAAGGATAAGCAGGCTGAGAAAGAAATTAGGGAAATGACCCCCTTCACAATAGCCACAAACAGTATAAAGTATCTTGGGGTGACTCTTACCAAACATGCGAAAGATCTGTATGGCAAGAACTTCAAGACTCTGAAGAAGGAAATGGAAGAAGACCTCAAAAAATGGGAAAACCTCCCATGCTCATGGATCGGTAGAATCAATATAGTTAAAATGGCCATTTTGCCTAAAGCACTATACAGATTCAATGCAATACCCATCAAAATCCCAACTCAATTCTTCACAGAGTTAGAAAGAGCAATTATCAAATTCATCTGGAACAACAAAAAACCCAGGATAGCTAAAACTATTCTCAGCAACAAAAGAAAATCTGGGGGAATCAGTATCCCTGACCTCAAGCAATACTACAGAGCAATAGTGTTAAAAACTGCATGGTATTGGTACAGTGACAGGCAGGAGGATCAATGGAACAGGATTGAAGATCCAGAAATGAACCCACACACCTATGGCCACTTGATCCTCGACAAAGAGGCTGAAAACATCCAATGGAAAAAAGATAGCCTTTTCAACAAATGGTGCTGGTTCAACTGGAGGTCAGCATGCAGAAGAATGCGAATTGATCCATCCTTGTCTCCTTGTACTAAGCTCAAATCCAAATGGATCAAGGACCTCCACATAAAGCCAGACACTCTGAAGCTAATAGAAAAGAAACTGGGGAAGACCCTTGAGGACATCGGTACAGGGAGAAAGTTTCTGAACAGAACACCAATAGCGTATGCTCTAAGAGCAAGAATTGACAAATGGGACCTCATAAGGTTACAGAGTTTCTGTAAGGCAAAGGACACCATCAAGAGGACAGATCGGCAACCAACAAATTGGGAAAAGATCTTCACCAATCCTACATCAGATAGAGGGCTAATATCCAATATATATAAAGAACTCAAGAAGTTAGACTCCAGAAAACCGAACAACCCTATTAAAAAATGGGGTACAGAGTTAAACAAAGAATTCTCACCTGAAGAACTTCGGATGGCGGAGAAGCATCTTAAAAAATGCTCCACTTCATTAGTCATTAGGGAAATGCAAATCAAAACAACCCTAAGATTTCATCTTACACCAGTCAGAATCGCTAAGATTAAAAATTCAGGAGACAGCAGGTGTTGGAGAGGGTGCGGAGAAAGAGGAACACTCCTCCACTGCTGGTGGGGTTGCAAATTGGTACAACCACTCTGGAAAGCAGTCTGGCGGTTCCTCCGAAAACTGGGCACCTCACTTCCAGAAGATCCTGCTATACCACTCCTGGGCATATACCCAGAGGATTCCCCACCATGTAATAAGGATACATGCTCTACTATGTTCATAGCAGCCCTATTTATAATTGCCAGATGCTGGAAAGAACCCAGGTATCCCTCAACAGAAGAGTGGATACAAAAAATGTGGTATATCTACACAATGGAGTACTATTCAGCCATTAGAAACAATGAATTCATGAAATTCTTAGGCAAATGGATGGAGCTAGAGAACATCATACTAAGTGAGGTAACCCAGACTCAAAAGGTGAATCATGGTATGCACTCACTAATAAGTGGTTATTAACCTAGAAAACTGGAATACCCAAAACATAATCCACACATCAAATGAGATACAAGAAGAAAGCAGGAGTGGTCCCTGGTTCTGGAAAGACTCAGTGAAACAGTATTTGGCAAAACCAGAACGGGGAACTGGGAAGGGGTGGGAGGGAGGACAGGGGAAGAGAAGGGGGCTTACGGGACTTTCGGGGAGTGGGGGGGGCTAGAAAAGGGGAAATCATTTGAAATGTAAATAAATTATATCAAATAAAAAAAAATGCCCTCTCCTAAAAACTCTTTGCTTCAGATACCATCTTTTATGTAGACACTTAACCCTTCTTCATTTACTACATTTTACAGATATATGTAATAATAAATGGACATTTTACTGAACTCATAATCACTATGCCTCCCGTGGCTAGTGTCTTATAGAAATACATCCTTGCATTTCGGGTACTATAGACCAATCTGAAGACAACTCAAAGCAAAAACAGATTCACTTTTTTATTTCTACCCTTTGTTCAGTGATTTCTACAGGTGAAGGATAAGTAAAGACAGGTAGTCATAATTAAATAACTCTCTTCTGATGTTCAAGCCTTAGTAAGTAGGTCACAACTCTACCACTGACATAGAATTAAGCAATTGAATAGCCTTCACTTTCTGTTAGCCTTTCATGTCACTGTATCTCTGCCACTTCAACTATTTCATTTTGAATTTCAGGAACATAGTTACCAGGTACAATGGGTCATTTCTAAGTGGAAAGTGGTAGCCACCTTTCTCTTCAAGGTAGAAAAGAAGGGACACTAGGACACTTGTTTTTCTTCTGGATTTGATGTTTTGTGATCATGGCTTCATAGCACATGGGCTCTTATTGTCTATCACGGTTATGAAGTACACTTTCTCATGAGGCTTACACAATGCCTCACATCCACTGTTACATCAGATAATCTAACCCATCATTTAAGAAGAGAAAAAATGTCAGACTCTAGTCTAGTTCTGACTAAGGTTATGACCAAGATAAAGATGTAACTAACAGAACACAACAGAGATGCAGAACTGCTCTGTCTTAAATGATGCTAAATTCATCAGAACCAAACACTTTGTTCCTCTCCTGAAAGTCTGAATTTCCAATTCCAACTCATAGGTACTAACTAAAAAAGTGTACACTTTCTTCTTCTAGCAAGTTGTTATTTTCAAAATGGATTTTTTTGACGTTCTTTTAGTGCAGTGTCAATAAATCTCACCATTTTTTACACTGACTATAATACAGATATTTTTAGTCAAGAATAAGGTTTTCTAACATCAAGTAAGAAAAACATGATGATATCTAGCAGCCAAATAGATGTGAACATGGATGGAGAATTACTTCTTTAAATGTAGAATGAAGGAGGGTAGATATTATGAGACACTCTCAGGCCATGTCAATGATGGGCATATACTCTATGGAAGTATATTAGAATATGCCCTGTAATTCCTTTTTCTGAAATGGTATGAAACTGACTAGGATGGGTTAAGACTCACCTAGCATGAAATCAATCAAAAGTGATAGCCATATATAGACAACTGATCGAAGTGAAGGGAAGGAGAAAGAGGTCTTTATTTAGCCTTGCTGGTCCAACCAAACTATCTGGTTAAAAAATAACTTGACAAAGGAAATACAAAGTTTATCTGATAAAAACAGTAGCTAAAGGTAAACTTAAACCTTTTCAGTATAGGCTGGGTTATGGCAATGCAGACCTTTAATAAAGCACTTGGGAAGCAGAAACAGGCAAATCGCTGATTTCATGGACAGCTTCCTCTACAGAGTGGGTGAATTCCATAACACTCAGGAGCAAACAGAGAAACTCTGTCTCAAAAATGAAAAAAGAAAAAAGAAAAGCAAACAACAACAACAACAAAAATTTTCAATATATATTAGTAATGAGTAATCAACACAAAAAGAGAACTTAAGACTAACCCTATTATCAACATTAAAGGGAGGTGACAGAAGACAAAAAAAATCAAAGATCAATCACCCTGTAGTTCCAAAACAGCTTAAAGCTCTATTAATAATTAAGCTTTATATGTATCTATTGCTATTCACAGCTTTAATTTTTGGTTATTTATAAAACCAAATGTAATATAAGAAATCACTAACACTTCAAAATAATTAGTTAGAAATGCATCCTAATTGTTTCACAAAGATTATTAAGACATAAAATTAAAAAACTACAATGTTAATTATCAATAAATAACATTAAACACAAATTTTTACTCTTTTATCATCACAAGGTATTAAAGAGAAAAAAATAAATAATAACATCAGAAAAATATCTTGAGGTGGCCTTAGGGCGGCGGCGGCGGCAGCAGCGGCAGCAGTGGCTGCTCCAGCTGAAGGGCCATCAGCAGTGGAACCAAGGCGTCACAGGGACCAGTTAGGCCCTGTGCCCACGACCACTGACCTTCGCTGACCAGCCGGACAGCAAGCAGCTGCAGTTGTGCGGCGCCTTTCCTGCACGGAGGCCACTTCAGAACTCGGCCTCCCACCAGTCAGGAGAGGAGGATCCATCTTGGTTCCATACTCCAGGAATCGGACAGACTGAGATCAGTCTGGGCGGCAGCATTACATCTCCAAGTCCTGCAAGTGGCTAGCTGGGCTTCCGGGCGGCCAGCTGGGAGAAGTCAGGGTGCTCCAGTGAATCCAGCGGGCCCCAGCGGGAGCCTTCGGGTGCCTGCTTTGGGATCGGAACAGCCTGGGCAGCAGCACACTATCTACAAGCAGTGCAGGAGGTAAGCTGTGCACCAGAGGCCAACTGGGAAGGGGCAGCTTGCACTGGTGAGTCCAGCACTGACAAGATAAACTAACACCAGTGAGATCTAGATGGCAAAAGGCAAACGCAGGAACGTCACTAACAGAAATCAAGGCAATATGGCAACATCTGAACCCAATTCTCCTCTACCAACATGTCCTGGATACCCCATCACACCAGTAAAACAAGATTTGGATTTAAAATCACTGGTCATGATGCTGGTACAGGAACACATGAAGGTCATACATAAAGAAATTCAGGAGACAATGGATCAAAAGGTAGAAGCCCTTGCAAGGGAAACACAAAAATCATTGAAAGAAATCCAGGAGAATACAAAAGCCAACAAGGAGGAAATGCAAAAAACACTTAAAGAAATACAGGAGAACTTTGCTCAACAGGCTGAGGTCATGAAAGACGAAACACAAAAATCTCTTAAAGAAATACAGGAGAACTTTGGTCAACAGGCTGAGCTCATGAAAGAGAAAACACAAAAATCTCTTAAAGAATTACAGGAAAACACAAACATGCAAGTGAAGGAGCTAAGCAAAACCATCCAGGATCTAAAATCAGAAGTAGAAACAACTAAGAAAACTCAAAGGGAGACAACTTTGGAGATAGAAAGCCTTGGGAAGAAATCAGGGGACAGAGATACAAATATCAACAACAGAATACAAGAGATAGAAGAAAGAATCTCAGATGCTGAAGATTCCATAGAAACCATGGACTCAACAGTTAAAGAAAATGCAAAATGCAAAAAGCTTGTAACCCAAAATATCCAGGAAATCCAGGACACAATGAGAAGACCAAACCTAAGGATTATAGGCATAGAGGAGAGTGAAGATTTACAACTTAAAGGGCCAGCAAATATCTTCAATAAAATTATGGAAGAAAACTTCCCTAACCTAAAGAGAGAGATGCCCATGAATATACAAGAAGCCTACAGAACTCCAAACAGACTGGACCAGAACAGAAATACTTCCCGTCACATAATAATCAAAACACCAAATGTTCTAAACAAAGAAAGAATACTAAAGGCAGTAAGAGAAAAAGGCCAAGTAACATATAAAGGAAGACCTATCAGAATCACAGCAGACTTTTCACCTGAGACTATGAAGGCTAGAAGGTCCTGGGCAGATCTCATGCAGACTCTAAGAGAACACAAATGCCAACCAAAACTACTATATCCAGCAAAACTCTCAATCACCATAGATGGAGAAACTAAGATATTTCATGACAAAACCAAGTTTACCCAATATCTATCCACAAACCCGGCCCTAAAAAGGATAATAGGAGGACAACACCAATACAAGGAGGGAAACTTCACCCTGGAAAAAGCAAGATAGTAACCTTTCATCAAACCCAAAAGAAGTTAAGCATTCAAATTTAAAAAATAACGTCAAAAATGATAGGAAGTAACAATCACTATTCCTTAATATCTCTTAACATCAATGGACTTAATGCCCCAATAAAAAGACACAGACTAACTGAATGGATACGTAAACAGGACCCTACATTTTGCTGCTTACAGGAAACACACCTCAGGGTCAAAGACAAACACTACCTTAGAGTAAAAGGCTGGAAGACAATTTTACAAGCAAATGGTCTCAGGAAACAAGCTGGAGTAGCCATTTTAATATCAGATAAAATTGACTTTCAACCCAAAGTCATCAAAAGAGACCCTGAGGGACACTTCTTGCTGGTCAAAGGAAAAATACAAAAAGAAGAACTGACAATCCTGAACATCTATGCCCCAAATGTAAGGGCACCCTCTTTTGTAAAAGAAACTTTATTAAAACTAAAAGCACACATTGCACCTAACACAATAATTGTGGGTGACTTCAACACTGCACTTTCCTCAATGGACCGATCAGGAAAACAGAAACTAAACAGGGACACAATGAAACTAATTGAAGCTTTGGACCAATTAGATTTAACAGATATATATAGAACATTCTATCCTAAAACAAAAGAATATACCTTTTTCTCAGCACCTCATGGTACCTTCTCCAAAATCGACCATATAATTGGTCACAAGACAGACCTCAACAAATATAAGAAGATCGAACTAATCCCATGCCTCCTATCTGATCACTATGGAGTAAAAGTGGTCTTCAATAGCAACAGAAACAACAGAAAGCCCACATACACGTGGAAACTGAACAATACTCTACTCAATGATACCTTGGTCAAGGAAGAAATAAAGAAAGAAATTAAAGACTTTTTAGAACACAATGAAAATGAAAACACAACATACCCAAATCTATGGGACACAATGAAAGCAGTGCTAAGAGGAAAACTCATAGCCCTGAGTGCCTCCAAAAAGAAAATGGAGAGAGCATACATTACCAGCTTAATGACACACCTGAAAGCCCTGGAACAAAAAGAAGCTATTTCGCCCAGGAGGAGTAGAAGGCAGGAAATCATCAAACTCAGGGCCGAAATCAATCAAGTAGAAACAAAGAGAACCATACAAAAAATCAACAATACCAGGAGCTGGTTCTTTGAGAAAATCAACAAGATAGATAAACCCTTAGCCAGAATGACCAAAGGGCACAGAGAAAGTATCCAAATTAACAAACTTAGAAATGAAAAGGGAGATATAACAACGGAAACTGAGGAAATCCAAAAAATCATCAGATCCTACTACAAGAGGCTATACTCAACACAACTGGAGAATCTGGAGGAAATGGACAATTTCCTTGACAGATACCAAATACCAAAATTAAATCAGGACCAACTAGACCATCTAAACAGTCCCATAATGCCTAAAGAAATAGAAGGAGTCATAGAAAGTCTTCCAACCAAAAAAAGCACAGGACCAGATGGCTTCAGTGCAGAATTCTACCAGACCTTCAAAGAAGAGTTAACACCAATACTCTTCAAACTATTCCACAAAATAGAAACAGAAGGAACACTACCCAATTCCTTCTACGAAGCCACAATTACGCTGATACCAAAGCCACACAAAGATCCAACAAAGAAAGAGAACTTCAGACCAATTTCCCTTATGAACATCGATGCAAAAATACTCAATAAAATTCTTGCCAACCGAATCCAAGAACACATCAAAACGATCATCCACCATGATCAAGTAGGCTTTATCCCAGGAATGCAGGGTTGGTTCAATATACGGAAATCCATCAATACAATCCACTACATAAACAAACTCAAAGAACAAAACCACATGGTCATTTCATTGGATGCTGAAAAAGCATTTGACAAAATTCAGCATCCCTTCATGCTTAAAGTCTTGGAGAGAACAGGAATTCAAGGCCCATACCTAAACATAGTAAAAGCAATATACAGCAAACCGGTAGCCAGCATCAAACTAAATGGAGAGAAACTTGAAGCAATCCCACTGAAATCAGGGACCAGACAAGGCTGCCCCCTTTCTCCTTATCTTTTCAATATTGTACTTGAGGTACTAGCTCGGGCAATTCGACAACATAAGGAGGTCAAAGGGATACAAATTGGAAAGGAAGAAGTCAAACTATCATTATTTGCAGACGACATGATCGTCTACCTAAGTGACCCAAAGAACTCCACTAGAGAGCTCCTACAGCTGATAAACAACTTCAGCAAAGTGGCAGGTTATAAAGTCAACTCAAGCAAATCAGTGGCCTTCCTATACTCAAAGGATAAGCAGGCTGAGAAAGAAATTAGGGAAATGACCCCCTTCACAATAGCCACAAACAGTATAAAGTATCTTGGGGTGACTCTTACCAAACATGTGAAAGATCTGTATGACAAGAACTTCAAGACTCTGAAGAAGGAAATGGAAGAAGACCTCAAAAAATGGGAAAACCTCCCATGCTCATGGATCGGCAGAATCAATATAGTTAAAATGGCCATTTTGCCTAAAGCACTATACAGATTCAATGCAATACCCATCAAAATCCCAACTCAATTCTTCACAGAGCTAGAAAGAGCAATTATCAAATTCATCTGGAACAACAAAAAACCCAGGATAGCTAAAACTATTCTCAGCAACAAAAGGAAATCTGGGGGAATCAGTATCCCTGACCTCAAGCAATACTACAGAGCAATAGTGTTAAAAACTGCATGGTATTGGTACAGTGACAGACAGGAGGATCAATGGAACAGGATTGAAGATCCAGAAATGAACCCACACACCTATGGCCACTTGATCCTCGACAAAGAGGCTGAAAACATCCAATGGAAAAAAGATAGCCTTTTCAACAAATGGTGCTGGTTCAACTGGAGGTCAGCATGCAGAAGAATGCGAATTGATCCATCCTTGTCTCCTTGTACTAAGCTCAAATCCAAATGGATCAAGGACCTCCACATAAAGCCAGACACTCTGAAGCTAATAGAAAAAAAACTGGGGAAGACCCTTGAGGACATCGGTACAGGGAGAAAGTTTCTGAACAGAACACCAATAGCGTATGCTCTAAGAGCAAGAATTGACAAATGGGACCTCATAAAATTACAAAGTTTCTGTAAGGCAAAGGACACCATCAAGAGGACAAATCGGCAACCAACAAATTGGGAAAAGATCTTCACCAATCCTACATCAGATAGAGGGCTAATATCCAATATATATAAAGAACTCAAGAAGTTAGACTCCAGAAAACCAAACAACCCTATTAAAAAATGGGGTACAGAGTTAAACAAAGAATTCTCACCTGAAGAACTTCGGATGGCGGAGAAGCATCTTAAAAAATGCTCAACTTCATTAGTCATTAGGGAAATGCAAATCAAAACAACCCTAAGATTTCATCTTACACCAGTCAGAATGACTAAGATTAAAAATTCAGGAGACAGCAGGTGTTGGAGAGGGTGTGGAGAAAGAGGAACACTCCTCCACTGCTGGTGGGGTTGCAAATTGGTACAACCACTCTGGAAATCAGTCTGGCGGTTCCTCCGAAAACTGGGCACCTTACTTCCAGAAGATCCTGCTATACCACTCCTGGGCATATACCCAGAAGACTCCCCACCATGTAATAAGGATACATGTTCTACTATGTTCATAGCAGCCCTATTTGTAATTGCCAGATGCTGGAAAGAACCCAGGTATCCCTCAACAGAAGAGTGGATGCAAAAAATGTGGTATATCTACACAATGGAGTACTATTCAGCCATTAGAAACAATGAATTCATGAAATTCTTAGGCAAATGGATGGAGCTAGAGAATATCATACTAAGTGAGGTAACCCAGACTCAAAAGGTGAATCATGGTATGCACTCACTAATAAGTGGTTATTAACCTAGAAAACTGGAATACCCAAAACATAATCCACACATCAAATGAGGTACAAGAAGAAAGGAGGAGTGGCCCCTGGTTCTGGAAAGACTCAGTGAAACAGTATTCAGCAAAACCAGAACGGGGAAGTGGGAAGGGGTGGGTGGGAGGACAGGGGAAGAGAAGGGGGCTTGCGGGACTTTCGGGGAGTGGGGGGGCTAGAAAAGGGGAAATCATTTGAAATGTAAATAAATTATATCGAATAATAAAAAAAAAGAAAAATATCTTACTTAAATAGTATAAGTGTATTTTTTTCTTTTTTTTTATTCGATATAATTGTATAAGTGTATTTTTATAGTACTGTCATGTAAAAGTTCATAGAAACCAGCAAGGAGAAATCTAAAAATACAATAACATTATGAATAAGGAATGTAGAAAAATAATTCATGTGAAATAAAAGGTTTAAAGAAAATCACTAGTAATTGTGGGAATACAATTCCTGTTCATCAGGGAGATGCAAGTTAATTATGAAATTGTCACTCTTGAAAGCATTTGAAAGCACTGGTAAAGTGCTACATAAACTTCTATAGAAATAATCTACCAGTGCTAAGAATTATGTCAATGATTGCCATTGCAAAAATATATCCCAAGAAAATATTTTAAAGGCCAATATATCAAAGCTATTCATCAAAGCACTATTTAGAAGTACAAAGATTCCAACATTAGCGTGAGTTACAGAAGAGCTTTTCTCATTACAGAGGGTTGAACATTGGACATATGCTTAAAGCTTTTAGTGATTTGAATAGATACGGCCCCCATAGACTCATGTGTTTGAATGTTTGGCCCATAGGGCATGGCACTATTAGTAGGTGTGGCCTTATTGGATTATTTGTTGGAGGGAGTATGTCACTAGAGGGGTGGACTTTGAGGTTTTGTATGCACAAGTTATACCTAGTATGGTACACAGTCTCCTTCTGTTGCCTGTGGATCAAGATGTAGAACCCTCAGCTTCTTCTCCAACACCATGCCTTCTCTTAGATGCTGCCAAGAATCCCGCCATGGTGATAATAGATTAAATCTCTGAAACTGTAAGCCAGCCCCAACTAAATTTTTTCTTTATAAGAGTTGCCTTGGTCATGGTGTCTCTTCAGAGCAATAGAACCCTAAGACAAAGCTTTTGAGCACTGTCTGTATTTTGGATTTTTTTAAAAATTCGTATCTCCTGAACCATTGCAGAGTGGGAAACTAACATTCCTGGACTGTTTGCAACAGGCATGTAAGCATTTGACCCCACAGTCACTGAAGAATTGAAAATAAATGAGGAACAATTGGAAGCTATGGTACTTAAGGACAGAATCTCCAGAAAAGCTCTGAGATAGACATACTCAGTTCTATGATGGTAGCACTGGTGTGCACAGAGGAAGGATTTGAATTTAAAGGAAAATGTTTAATTTGACTAGACCTCTCTAAACATCAGATTCCAGAGAAGGTGATACCAAGGCAACCATAAGGTCTTTAAATTGATCAGGAATAATTGTATTATCATCCTGAGTGATAACCCAATCACAAAAGATCAAACACGGTATGTACTCCCTGATAAGTGGATATTAGTCCAGAAGCTTGGAATACCCAAGATATAATTCACAGACCACATGAAGCTTTAGAATAAAGACCAAAGTGTGAATACTTTGGTCCATCTTAGATAGGGTCCAACATAACAATGGGAGAAAATAAAGAGACAAAATGTGGAGCAGAGACTGGAGGAAAGACCATCCAGAAACTTCTCCACCTGGAGATCCATCCCATATACAATTATCAAACCCAGACACTAATGTGGATGCCAAGAAGTGCTTGCTGACAGAAGCCTAATATAGCTGTTTCCAGAGGCCCTGCCAGTACCTGACAAATATAGAGGAGGATGCTCTCAGCCAACCAATGAACTGAGCGCAGGGTCCCCAAAGGAGGAGCTAGAGAAAGGACCCAAGGAGCTTAAGGGGTTTACAGACTCACAGGAACAACGAAATGAACCAACCAGTACCCACAAAGTTCCCAGGAACTTAACTATCAACCAAATAGTACATATGGAGGGACCCATGGTTTCAGCCACATGGGTAGCAGAGGATGATCTGGTCAGATATCAATGAGAGGAGAGGCCCTTGGACCTGTGAAGGCTCATTACCCCAGGGTAGGGGAATACCAGGTCAGGGAAGCAGTAGTGGGTAGGTTATAGAGCAGGGGGAGGGGGGAGTGGGATAGGGGGGTTCCAGAGGGGAAATGAGGAAAGGGGATAGCATTTGAAATGTAAATAAAGAAAATATCTAATAAAAATGTAAAAAAAATATAAAAGTGGCAAATGCAATAAAAAAAAATAGTAAAAAAAAAAGTGTCATTCATGGTTGAGGCTGTAATAAGGATATTTGCTTTCACTTTTGTATTTCTGATTGACACACTCTTAGAGGTTTTTATCTTGATGTCCTGTTCTAATCTAAGGATTTGCAAAGGTAATTTGCTATTGCAGAGGAAACTCTTGGTGAACTAGACAGCCCTTACCTTAGATAATGCTCAGAGTGAATGGGCAGTGGTCCTCAGCATGAGAAAGGAGACTACTGCAGAGATAGTGCAAAAAAAGATAAGACAAATTAAACAATCAAGAAAATTAATATGTATATTTTAAGCATACTGAATTTTCTGTTAATTGGTATATATATAAATATATATATATATATATACATACATACATACATACATACATAAATGCATGTCTTTAGTGTTAAGTATTACCATTCATATTTTACATATTGGAAAAATGGAACTCAAGAGAGTTAAAAAATTTTGTTCTTGGCATAGGAATGGGGATTTAAACACAAGTTTGCCTTTGTTTTCTCCATTGCCCTACTCAGCCTGCCAGCAATTACTAATTCCAATATATGTAATATATTTCTATTTCCAAAAGCTCATTATCAGTTGAAATAAACATTCTGAAACACTGACTTCATAGCATTCTAACATAATGACAGTTCTGTGTGCATAGCCCTACATTCTCTGTCCTACCAAAGTTCTTTGATGACAAATGGTAGCTGTGTTAAGTTAATATTTGCATGGTGATTTTTTTTTAATATACCAGGTTTTCTTCTAAATGCTTAAAACATTTCTTAGCCTTCAGATCTCATGAACCCTTTGAAAAAGTTACTATTGTTATCTTATGCTAGAGTTTAGAAAGATTTTGCAACTCATTTAAGGTTACACAGCAATGATGTAGAAGTGAGATTTGAATTTATGAAGTATTGTTTTGACCATCATTCTTCATTATTTTTCTTTGTGTGTGTGTGTGTGTGTGAGAGAGAGAGAGAGAGATTTTCATTTTATTTTAATTACACAAGTTAACAAATCTCATTTTGTTTCAGTATCCAAATATCTGTAGTACCAACATGTACAGAAAGTTTCTTTTTTTATTGCATATATTCTTTTATTTTATTGAATATATTCTTCATTTATATTTCAAATGTTATACCCCTTCCCAGTTTCCCCTCCCCGAAAACCCCCAACCTGTCCTCCCACCCCCTGCCTCCAAGAATATGCTCCTCCACCCAACCCACTCCCACGACCACCCCCCATCCCCCCACCCCCCGATTTCCCCAAGCTGGGGCATCTATTGAAACTTCACAGGACCAAGGACCTCTCCTCCCACTGATGCCCCACAAGGCATTGCTCTTTCACTCTTTTGGATGGAACCATGTATACCCCTTGGTTGATGGCTTAGTTCCTGGGAGCCCTGGGGTGTCTGATTGGCCAACATCATTGTTCTTCCCATGGGGCTGCAAACCCCTCAAGCTCCTCCAGTCCACCCTCCAACTCCTCCATTGGGAACCCCTCGCTCAGTCCAATGGCTGGCTACTAATATCCTCCTCTGTATCTGTAAGGCTCTGGTAGGGCCCCTCCAAAAGACCCCTTTCAGTATGGAGGGAGTGGGGGTGGGGGAGGTGATGACATGAGCTGCCACTAGGTCCCTGAGGGCAGGCCAGTGGAAATGCCTGACTGCTAACAATAACAGGTTCTGAATTTGATTCTCAGTATTATACATTTTTTTTTTGCTAATGAACAAACTGCATTTATTAATAAGAATTTAAGCAAAGATCTAGAATAGAAAGTGTCTTCTTTGTAATTAATTATATGACAAAGTGGGTAAGAAGTAAAACTAATATTCAGTATATATTGGTAAAAGGTGAAATCTCTAGCCTCATTGACTATACTACTTTCTCTGCCACACATACCATAATTTTATCTATTACTTCAGAGACAGAGATAGACAGGCAAACAGAAACAGACAAAGGCAGAAAGAAACTCACTCTAACCAGAGCAGGCTTGAAACTTACTGTGTTGCTTTTGGCTGGCCTCCCAGCTGAGCTACACAGCTACTGTTCTATTAATGTGAGGAGACACCGGGACTACAGGGACTCTAATAAAAGGTAGCACTTAATTGGGACTTGCCAACAGTTTCAGAGCTTTAGTCCATTTTATCTTCTTTGGAGGGGTGGAGGAATCATGGGAGTACACAAGGCACTGTAGCAGTAGCTGAGAGCTACATCCTCATGCATAGGCTGAAGGACAGACATCTCCAGGCTGGGCATGGGCTTCTGAAACCTCAAACTCCACCCCCACTGACACAAGACCTCGACAAGGCTACACCTCCAGGTCCTTCCTTTCAAATAGTGCCACACCCTGGGGACTAAGCATTTAAATGAGCCATTGAGAGCCATTCTTATTCAAATCACCGCATGCATATTTGTTTCTACAACACATTTCACTTCATTAAATTATTATTTAAATGACTAAATTAAACATAGTCAATTGCCTTGACCTTTCAATCTTTTTCAGAGAATTTTTGCATAGCCCTTGCATAATATTAAGGAAGCTGTAGCAAACTCTATCTGTCTCAGAGCTAGGCAACCCATTCACTAGCCAGCCAAGCTTTTATACTGGTCCTTCTTGAGAGTACTGAGATTGTATCTGATCCAAAATATGTGATCATGGAGACTCAGATTTAACCACTATATCCTGCTTTGCATATGATTACCAGAAATGTATACTCCCCTTAGAAGCAAGCACAGGCAAGACGTGACAGGGATATAAAGAAAAGCAAACACTAAAAAGCAAGGACACACCAGTGCTTGTCACAGGTGACATCTGTGAGGTTTCTCCAAATCCTTCCAATATGTTTATCTACTTCAGTAAGTTCTGGTTTGAAACATCTGTAAGATAGTCACCTTGCTTATAGCAGATAGAAAGGTAAGATCAGGGCAGGCTAAAAATATTAAAAAGAAGAAAAAGAAGAAGGGAAGGGAGGATAAGGAGGAGGAGGAGGAAGAGAAGAAAAGGGAGGAAGAGGAGGAGGAGGAGGAGAAGCAGCACCACCCAAGGACAGATTTATTTATATTTTTGTGGGCCCACAAAATTCATTTTACCTGTTAGTGGATTATCTTACATTTCCTCAATATCACTATAAAACCTGCAACCAAAAGAGACTCTGAGCTATTAGTCCAGCTGACATGTAGACTACCAGAAAGAAGTTTGAGCTGATGTGTGCAATGACGTTTTTGTTAATCATTAATTGAAGGTTCAAAATAATGAGAGGTTATATGATCATTTTTTAAGTTTATTGAAATGTAGAGTGTTGGCTAGAAAACATATTAAATGTGAGCTTTACTTGTCTAGGAGTTGGAAGTCACAGCAAGTCAATTTCCCAGGCAGCAAAGAAGTAAAAAACTTCAAAAGTACATGGATCTTTATCTGTTTAACACATATCTTTGGGGATTTTTTTTTATTCAATATAATTTATTTACATTTCAAATGATTTCCCCTTTTCTAGCCCCCCCCACTCCCCGAAAGTCTCGTAAGCCCCCTTCTCTTCCTCTGTCCTCCCTCCCACCCTTTCCCAGTTCCCCGTTCTGGTTTTGCCAAATACTGTTTCGCTGAGTCTTTCCAGAACCAGGGACCACTCCTGCTTTCTTCTTGTATCTCATTTGATGTGTGGATTATGTTTTGAGTATTCCAGTTTTCTAGGTTAATAACCACTTATTAGTGAGTGCATACCATGATTCACCTTTTGAGTCTGGGTTACCTCACTTAGTATGATGTTCTCTAGCAACATCCATTTGCCTAAGAATTTCATGAATTCATTGTTTCTAATGGCTGAATAGTACTCCATTGTGTAGATATACCACATTTTTTGCATCCACTCTTCTGTTGAGGGATACCTGGGTTCTTTCCAGCATCTGGCAATTATAAATAGGGCTGCTATGAACATAGTAGAGCATGTATCCTTATTACATGGTGGGGAATCCTCTGGGTATATGCCCAGGAGTGGTATAGCAGGATCTTCTGGAATGGAGGTGCCCAGTTTTCGGAGGAACCGCCAGACTGCTTTCCAGAGTGGTTGTACCAATTTGCAACCCCACCAGCAGTGGAGGAGTGTTCCTCTTTCTCCGCACCCTCTCCAACACCTGCTGTCTCCTGAATTTTTAATCTTAGCCATTCTGACTGGTGTAAGATGAAATCTTAGGGTTGTTTTGATTTGCATTTCCCTAATGACTAAGGAAGTTGAGCATTTTTTAAGATGCTTCTCCGCCATCCGAAGTTCTTCAGGTGAGAATTCTTTGTTTAACTCTGTACCCCATTTTTTAATAGGGTTGTTCGGTTTTCTGGAGTCTAACTTCTTGAGTTCTTTATATATATTGGATATTAGCCCTCTATCTGATGTAGGATTGGTGAAGATCTTTTCCCAATTTGTTGGTTGCCGATCTGTCCTCTTGATGGTGTCCTTTGCCTTACAGAAACTCTGTAACCTTATGAGGTCCCATTTGTCAATTCTTGCTCTTAGAGCATACGCTATTGGTGTTCTGTTCAGAAACTTTCTCCCTGTACCGATGTCCTCAAGGGTCTTCCCCAGTTTCTTTTCTATTAGCTTCAGAGTGTCTGGCTTTATGTGGAGGTCCTTGATCCATTTGGATTTGAGCTTAGTACAAGGAGACAAGGATGGATCAATTCGCATTCTTCTGCATGCTGACCTCCAGTTGAACCAGCACCATTTGTTGAAAAGGCTATCTTTTTTCCATTGGATGTTTTCAGCCTCTTTGTCGAGGATCAAGTGGCCATAGGTGTGTGGGTTCATTTCTGGATCTTCAATCCTGTTCCATTGATCCTCCTGTCTGTCACTGTACCAATACCATGCAGTTTTTAACACTATTGCTCTGTAGTATTGCTTGAGGTCAGGGATACTGATTCCCCCAGATTTTCTTTTGTTGCTGAGAATAGTTTTAGCTATCCTGGGTTTTTTGTTGTTCCAGATGAATTTGATAATTGCTCTTTCTAACTCTGTGAAGAATTGAGTTGGGATTTTGATGGGTATTGCATTGAATCTGTATAGTGCTTTAGGCAAAATGGCCATTTTAACTATATTGATTCTACCGATCCATGAGCACGGGAGGTTTTCCCATTTTTTGAAGTCTTCTTCCATTTCCTTCTTCAGAGTCTTGAAGTTCTTGTCATACAGATCTTTCATATGTTTGGTAAGAGTCACCCCAAGATACTTTATACTGTTTGTGTCTATTGTGAAGGGGGTCATTTCCCTAATTTCTTTCTCAGCCTGCTTATCCTTTGAGTATAGGAAGGCCACTGATTTGCTTGAGTTGATTTTATAACCTGCCACTTTGCTGAAGTTGTTTATCAGCTGTAGGAGCTCTCTAGTGGAGTTTTTTGGGTCACTTAGGTAGACTATCATGTCGTCTGCAAATAATGATAGTTTGATTTCCTCCTTTCCAATTTGTATCCCTTTGACCTCCTTATGTTGTCGAATTGCCCAAGCTAGTACCTCAAGTACAATATTGAAAAGATAAGGAGAAAGGGAGCAGCCTTGTCTGGTCCCTCCCTGATTTCAGTGGGATTGCTTCAAGTTTCTCTCCATTTAGTTTGATGCTGGCTACCGGTTTGCTGTATATTGCTTTTACTATGTTTAGGTATGGGCCTTGAATTCCTGTTCTCTCCAAGACTTTACGCATGAAAGGATGCTGAATTTTATCAAATGCTTTTTCAGCATCCAATGAAATGACCATGTGGTTTTGTTCTCTGAGTTTGTTTATGTAGTGGATTGTATTGATGGATTTCCATATATTGAACCAACCCTGCATTCCCGGGATAAAGCCTACTTGATCATAGTGGATGATCGTTTTGATGTGTTCTTGGATTCGGTTGGCAAGAATTTTATTGAGTATTTTTGCATCGATGTTCATAAGGGAAATTGGTCTGAAGTTCTCTTTCTTTGTTGGATCTTTGTGTGGCTTTGGTATCAGCGTAATTGTGGCTTCGTAGAAGGAATTGGGTAGTGTTCCTTCTGTTTCTATTTTGTGGAATAGTTTGAAGAGTATTGGTGTTAACTCTTCTTTGAAGGTCTGGTAGAATTCTGCACTGAAACCATCTGGTCCTGTGCTTTTTTTGGTTGGAAGACTTTCTATGACTCCTTCTATTTCTTTAGGCTTTATGGGACTGTTCAGATGGTCTAGTTGGTCCTGATTTAATTTTGGTATTTGGTATCTGTCAAGGAAATTGTCCATTTCCTCCAGATTCTCCAGTTGTGTTCAGTACAGGCTCTTGTAGTAGAATCTGATGATTTTTTGGATTTCCTCGGTTTCCGTTGTTATGTCTCCCTTTTCATTTCTAAGTTTGTTAATTTGGATACTTTCTCTGTGCCCTTTGGTCAGTCTCGCTAAGGGTTTATCTATCTTGTTGATTTTCTCAAAGAACCAGCTCCTGGTATTGTTGATTTTTTGTATGGTTCTCTTTGTTTCTACTTGATTGATTTCGGCCCTGAGTTTGATGATTTCCTGCCTTCTACTCCTCCTGGGCGAAATAGCTTCTTTTTGTTCTAAGGCTTTCAGGTGTGTCATTAAGCTGGTAATGTATGCTCTCTCCATTTTCTTTTTGGAGGCACTCAGGGCTATGAGTTTTCCTCTTAGCACTGCTTTCATTGTGTCCCATAGATTTGGGTATGTTGTGTTTTCATTTTCATTGTGTTCTAAAAAGTCTTTAATTTCTTTCTTTATTTCTTCCTTGACCAAGGTATCATTGAGTAGAGTATTGTTCAATTTCCATGTGTATGTGGGTTTTCTATTGTTTCTGTTGCTATTGAAGACCACTTTTATTCCATAGTGATCAGATAGGAGGCATGGGATTAGTTCTATCTTCTTATATTTGTTGAGGTCTGTCTTGTGACCAATTATATGGTCGATTTTGGAGAAGGTACCATGAGGTGCTGAAAAAAAGGTATATTCTTTTGTTTTAGGATAGAATGTTCTATATACATCAGTTAAATCTAATTGGTCCAAAGCTTCAATTAGTTTCATTGTGTCCTTGTTTAGATTCTGTTTTCCTGATCGGTCCATTGAGGAAAGTGCAGTGTTGAAGTCACCCACAATTATTGTGTTAGGTGCAATGTGTGCTTTGAGTTTTAATAAAGTTTCTTTTATGAAAGAGGGTGCCCTTGCATTTGGAGCATAGATGTTCAGGATTGAGAGTTCTTCTTGTTGTATTTTTCCTTTGACCAGCAAGAAGTGTCCCTCAGAGTCTCTTTTGATGACTTTGGGTTGAAAGTCAATTTTATCTGATATTAAAATGGCTACTCCAGCTTGTTTCCTGAAACCATTTGCTTGTAAAATTGTCTTCCAGCCTTTTACTCTAAGGTAGTGTTTGTCTTTGACCCTGAGGTGTGTTTCCTGTAAGCAGCAAAATGTAGGGTCCTGTTTACGTATCCAGTCAGTTAGTCTGTGTCTTTTTATTGGGGCATTGAGTCCATTGATGTTAAGAGATATTAAGGAATAGTGATTGTTACTTCCTATCATTTTTGACGTTATTTTTTAAATTTGATTGCTTAACTTCTTTTGGGTTTGATGAAAGGTTACTATCTTGCTTTTTTCAGGGTGAAGTTTCCCTCCTTGTATTGGTGTTGTCCTCCTATTATCCTTTTTAGGGCTGGGTTTGTGGATAGATATTGGGTAAACTTGGTTTTGCCGTGAAATATCTTAGTTTCTCCATCTATGGTGATTGAGAGTTTTGCTGGATATAGTAGTTTTGGTTGGCATTTGTGTTCTCTTAGAGTCTGCATGAGATCTGCCCAGGACCTTCTAGCCTTCATAGTCTCAGGTAAAAAGTCTGCTGTGATTCTGATAGGTCTTCCTTTATATGTTACTTGGCCTTTTTCTCTTACTGCCTTTAATATTCTTTCTTTGTTTAGAACATTTAGTGTTTTGATTATTATGTGACGGGAAGTATTTCTTTTCTGGTCCAGTCTGTTTGAAGTTCTGTAGGCTTCTTGTATATTCATGGGCATCTCTCTCTTTAGGTTAGGGAAGTTTTCTTCCATAATTTTATTGAAGATATTTGCTGGCCCTTTAAGTTGTAAATCTTCACTCTCATCTATGCCTATAATCCTTAGGTTTGGTCTTCTCATTGTGTCCTGGATTTCCTGGATATTTTGGGTTACAAGCTTTTTGCATTTTGCATTTTCTTTAACTGTTGAGTCCATGGTTTCTATGGAATCTTCAGCATCTGAGATTCTTTCTTCTATTTCTTGTATTCTGTTGTTGATAGTTGCATCTCTGTCCCCTGATTTCTTCCCAAGGCTTTCTATCTCCAAAGTTGTCTCCTTTTGAGTTTTCTTAGTTGTTTCTACTTCTGATTTTAGATCCTGGATGGTTTTGCTTAGCTCCTTCACTTGCTTGTTTGTGCTTTCCTGTAATTCTTTAAGAGATTTTTGTGTTTTTTCTTTCATGACCTCAGCCTGTTGACCAAGGTTCTCCTGTATTTCTTTAAGAGATTTTTGTGTTTCGTCTTTCATGACCTCAGCCTGTTGACCGAAGTTCTCCTGTATTTCTTTAAGTGTTTTTTGCATTTCCTCCTTGTTGGCTTTTGTATTCTCCTGGATTTCTTTCAATGATTTTTGTGTTTCCCTTGCAAGGGCTTCTACCTTTTGATCCATTTTCTCCTGCATTTCTTTAAGTATGTCCTTCATGTGTTCCTGTACCAGCATCATGACCAGTGATTTTAAATCCAAATCTTGTTTTACTGGTGTGATGGGGTATCCAGGACATGCTGGTAGAGGAGAATTGGGTTCAGATGTTGCCATATTGCCTTGATTTCTGTTAGTGATGTTCCTGTGTTTGCCTTTTGCCATCTAGCTCTCACTGGTGTTACTTGGTCTTGTCAGTGCTGGACTCACCAGTGCAAGCTGCCCCTTCCCCGTTGGCCTCTGGTGCACAGCTTACACCCTGCACTGCCTGTAGACAGGGTGCTGCTGTCCAGGCTGTTCAGATCCCGAAGCAGGCACCTGAAGGCTCCCGCTGGGGCCCGCAGGATTTATTGGAGCACACCGACTTCTCCCAGATGGCCGCCGGGAAGCCCCCACTAGCCTCTTGAGGGACCTGGAGGTGTGGTGCGGCCGCCCAGGCTGATCTGAAGCGGAGAGAGTTGACCTGAGGGCTTCTGCCTGAGACCTTGCCCCAGATTGTGTCTGTGGACCAGATGGAACCCGTGTGCACCCCCAGGGAGCTCCGAAGGTGTATGCTGCTGTGACCTCCCCTGTGTTCCGCTCACTCCGCTGGGCAGCCGATTTCCCCAACCGTGCTGGTGCACACTAGGTTAGCCTTGTCGCCCAGGCCCTGAGTCCAGGCAAAAGCCTGGGAGGCCAAGGTCCGAGCAAAGTTCCCCTAGGGCTATGACTGTTAATTGGGTGTGCCAGGTGACCCGGATGGCGGGCGTGCGCGTCCGCGCTCCCTGAAAGCACCGGGAGAGTCTGTTGTGCTAATAACCTCCTGGGCGGGTTGACATACAGATGGCCCACCAAGCCGCCCAGTTCTTGGGGTCAGTCCTGTGCCTTTTGGGGCCTAGACCCCCGTTTTGTTAGCCTCAGGCTACGCTTGTTAGCAGTCTCTGCCCTCCTGAGCACTCTGGGTCCTGTAGGCAAAATGGCGGCACGTGCGCAGGCCAGGGCAAAAAAAACTCCTGGCTGGGTTGGCGCCCCGATGGCCACTTGAACAGCCCAGGGCCTGGGTGCAGGCCAACGCCCGTCAGGCTCAGACCCCTGCGGTGTTGGGCCTAGGATTATGTTTGTGTACCTCAGTCTGTCCGATCTCTGGAGCCCGGAATCAAGATGGAGGTGAGTCTCTCCCGACTGGTGGGAAGCCGAGTTCTGAAGAGGCTTCCGTGCAGCGAAAGGCTCCGCAGAACCGCAGCTGCTTGCCGCCCGGCTGGTCAGCGAAGGTCAGTGGTCGTGGGCGCAGGGCCTAACTGGACCCTGTGTCGCCTTGGTTCCACCGCTGATGGCCCTTCAGCTGGACCAGCTACTGCTGCCGCTGCCGATGCCGCCGCCACCCTATCTCTTTGGGGATTTTTAAATTATTATTTCTTGGGTTATCTCTCAGCATCAAGATTTTACTTTTATTTTTAATTGTCCAATTTTTTTTATTGGATATTTTCTTTATTTACATGTCAAATGTTGTCTGCTTTCCCAGTCTCCCCCTGAAACCCCATCCCATCCTCCCTCTCCCTGCTTTTATGAGGCCCAGAAGACAAACATCACATGATAAATTATTGATCCATGAAGGACTAGCCTACTGTGGGCAGTCCCACCCATCAATAGGTGAGGCTGAGTTGTATAGGGAAGATTTGATGAGAAAGTCAGTAAACAGTGTTCCTCTAAGGTGTCAACTCCTGTCTCCTAGTGGCTTTCTTGCATTCTTGAAGTGGCTCTACTCAATAATGGGTTGTGATTTTTTAAACCCAATAACCCCTACCCTAAAAATAAAAGAAAAAATTTAGTCATCTAGTTTATGCAAAACAGATACCATTAATAATAGTTTTGTACACAATTCTCTTAAATTGGGGCTAGAGTAATAGCTCAATAGTTAAGAGCACTGACTGCTCCTCCAGAGGCCCAGAGTTCAATTCCCAGCAACCACATGGTGGCTCACAACCATCAGTAATGGGATCCGATGCCCTCTTCTGGTGTGTCTAAAGACAGTGACAGTGTACTCATATACATAAAATAATATAAGTAATTATTATTTTTTAATTCTCTTAAATTGTATGTTGAATTTTAGGCATATTTTTAATATTACAGTGTATTTTTTATATGAAATGAAACATCTTCATTATTCCCAAAATGGATTCATGAGTAAAGATTGCTAGCTTCTCTTGCCAAAGAACAAACATTCAGGAGATTAATAAATCAAATACATCTTTATATTTTATACATTAGTTTTTAATATCGAATAAACCAAATTCATAGTCCTGACATAGAAACACAGCAGCATTACTGATAAGGCACCATACGAATATGATGCTTCACATAGAATGTACTGGAAGCAAGTTACAAAAGACGAAAATCAACTAACAGCCAAATATACAAAATTATAATATGATAACTATAGCAATATGGCAATTTATTTACAGCAGTGGTAAGGCATCATATGCTACATTTTATGTATCTTTAGCTCATGTTTCATATAGCAGAACCTTTTATAGTAGGAAACTATATATTGTTTCTTACCTTTGGAAATATTGGAAATCATGAGTATATGAAGAATTTTATTGATAGTTACTAATCATATCTCTAGGAATTCAAAATATGAAGACTCAAATCCAAGAAGTTAATCACAGAATTGCCTATACTGATGACAAAATGCAAATAAGCAATTTAATTATTCAACCTAAGGAGCTGATCAAGTAAACTCTGATCTCAATTTAGTACAATCATTAAAATTTTTGGTTTTGAACACTATTCAAAATGCAGATCAAACACTAATTGAACAGAGCTGAA
Organism: Apodemus sylvaticus; assembly: GCF_947179515.1. Lineage (NCBI taxonomy): Eukaryota > Metazoa > Chordata > Mammalia > Rodentia > Muridae > Apodemus > Apodemus sylvaticus. Next base: position 112,986,269 of record NC_067472.1, read on the forward strand.
TATAAAATATCTAGTTGATCTTTCAAACAATGATCTAAAAGAAATATACTTGAAATATGCTAACTCATAATAGCACTGACAGTAATAAAAACGTAAAGATCAAGCAAGGTACATATATTGAGATCCTTTACATTCATATTAGCATACACTCACTTCCAAAGAAACACAGAAATATTAGCCACTTTTAGCAAAAAAAGTAAGTCATTAAATAAATATATCTTTAAACACGTAACACTTCAAAAATATAATGTTGTGACAGCTCAGTGTTTCTACAGGCTACAATTCCCAGTGATGGAAATCAGAAAGAATAGAATGGATCTATAGAAAAGCTGCTGCATCCAGGCGGTGGTGGCGCACGCCTGTAATCCCAGCACTCTGGGAGGCAGAGGTAGGTGGATTTCTGAGTTCGAGGCCAGCCTGGTCTACAGAGTGAGTTCCAGGACAGCCAGGGCTATATAGAGAAACCCTGTCTTGGAAAAACCAAATCCAAACCCCGCCCCCCCAAAAAAAGAAAGAAAGAAAGAAAGAAAGAAAGAAAGAAAGAAAGAAAGAAAGAAAGAAAGAAAGAAAGAAAGAAAGAAAGAAAGAAGGAAGGAAAGAAAGAAAGAAAAGCTGTTGCATCACTAAGAGCATGCTTTGGTGAGAGACCGGGGGCAAATGAAGAAAACAAAGTTTTGCTCCTTATCTGAGACAGTGGTAAGGAACTGTTCAAGATAAAGATAGAATGATATTGAACATTTGTTAGGTCTGTATGCTCTAGGGTGGCAGGAGAATATCTGTCTTGCTTATCACTACTTAGAAGTTCTCAATAAAGGCATACTGAATTAAAGGAGAAATTCCTTTACATGGACAAACTGAGCTACGAGAAAACTGGGACAACTGTGTTCACCTCTTACTGGAAAATCAAAGAGAAGATTTCTAAAGAAGTTTGATGAATAAGATGAGATTTCAGCAAAGTTTGATTGGCCAGAAACAGCCAAATAAATTAATCTCAACCAGTAAAGAGCATGGGTTTGGGAGAGTGAAATGGGCTTGTGGGGTGGGTAGAGAATGATGATTATTTTATATGTTTCTCTTCCAGACTGCATAGTAGTGAATGAGTGGAAATAAAATAGAAGGCATGAGATATGCAGAAGTCAAACCCTATAAACCATATATAATATCCCATTCTATGCAGTTTGTGCATTTTGTGACAGATATGGCAAATATGTGACAAATGAAGATCATCATCTCTTTTGTTCAGGACACCATGCTCACATAAGTACAAATTACTCAACTAACTTCAGAGGCAATTTGGAAATATACACTTTGTCTGTACTGTTGGGGAAAACAGCAGTGTTCTCCATCTACAGAACATCCCTAGATGCCCAGACATATGGTCCATTCCAACCCACTCAACTTCAGTAGCGGGGCAACACAGCATACTGAACACTGGATGAAGAGTTATCGCATCCTGTCTGCTTCTTCCATGTCAACAGAAATCAGGCGATCTACAAGGTGAAAAGATAATCCTTTTTATTCATAAATTGATGCACTTGTAGTCATTATTTAAATCTTGATTCATGAAGAGAAAATGTTACGTTACATTCTTGTGAATGTATCTGTGAACCAAGGAAACTAAGACCAAACCCAGGTCTTCTGATTATCCTATGACTGAACTATTCACAATAAACAAGTTATCAGATTTATTTACATCCTCACCCACAGATCAGTGGATAAAGAAATTTGTTAAACACATACAATGAGCTTACCATCCATAAATGAATTTTCTCTCATATAGGAAGAGTTGAATAGAAAGAGAGAGAAAGGACATTGTGATGCATAGTTTTGTGTCATCTTGGTAATCTGAAACAAGGGAACCTCAATGGAGAAAATGCCATTATAAGATCTGTTGTAGAATGTTTTCTTAATTAGTGATTGATCGAGGATGGCCCAGTCTATTGTAGATAGTACAGTACTTGGACTGGTGGTGGTCTTGGATTCTATAAAAAAGCAGACTGAGTAACCCACAGGTTCCTGCCATTTGTGTTCAGGTTCCTGACTTCCTTTGATGAATAAAGCGTAATAAGTAAGAGTAAGCCAAATAAATTCTTCCTCCCCAGCTTAATTTTTCATCATGGTGCTGCATTACCATGACAGAGACACAAACTAAGACAGACAGACATTAAAGGAAATGGGCTTATTATGAATGTGTAAAGGGATAAGGAGGAAGAGGGTGCGAATAATTCACAAGTATAATAGATGAGCGAATGCAATCAAAGCATGTGTTATATATGTATGTGTACCCCTGTGTGTATGTGTATATATATATATGTATATATATGTCTGCATGTATATGTATGTATGCATTCATGTGGATATGTATGTGTGTGTATGTATGCACATATGTATGTACATCCATAATGTGAGTAATTTTTGTTATGCTGTTCAGCACAATGTGATAGATACTGAATGTAATGGGTTTCATGGTGGCATTTACATCTCTGCTTCTTTCACTCTCTCATATATGTATGTATATATGCATATTACATATTCAATTATAACACATATATAGCACAAAATATGCAGATGTTCAGAATAACAAACAAGAACTCACACTATGGAATGAAATCTAAGATCTTTTAGTTTATAGATACTTAACAGGCACTACACTGAGTCTCTAAAGAGAGAGAAGAAAGGAAAGAGGGCAGAATTTCTTTAGCTCTAGGTGTATGGTAGATATTTGTATTTAATCCTCAAGGCAATAATTTAAGTATTACTACTCCAGTTTTCCACCAAGCTAAAACTCAATGGGATTAATTTGCTCAAATACATAGAAAACAGTGAATGCTACTACACACTCCACCTATAATTTTATATCTCTCACACTATGCTGTGCACAACCATAAATAACTTGTACTGTGAAACCAAATCCAAATTTTTTCAGCTTTAGAAATGTATGGTTTCTCTATGCTTTAATTAGTTCATATGCAAAAGCATGGATGATAATGTCCATTTCAATTAATATGATGCATTTGGTACATAATAAGTGGACAGAAAAGAACTCATAAAGAGAAGGCAGAAAGAAACCAAAAAATCACAAGGCAGGATCAGGTTGTCACAAGACTAATATGGAATTGTGATCCAGTCGATTTTAATTCTGGAAACATGTATCATATTTGTACTATACACGCATTCTAAATGATGGAAGATTACTTAGAGTTCATCTGTAATTTTAAATTCATTTATTCTCTAAAACTTGATTGCAATCTGAACGTAAAAGATGGACACAAATTTATAAGAGAACTTTTATCACACACTGTAATTTGGAGCTTGACATGTCAACCTACATCTACGCACTGAGCCCCTTGAGTAGAAATCTTAGCCTGCAATGTCTAGCCTTATGCCCTGAAGTTGTTTAATGAATGCTCCAGTGAAACAAGAATAGGGGAGCAGAAGAGATGGGTTAGAGAAGAAGATAGAAGAAAAGAAAGGGAGATGCTCTACAAAGGGGGATGGGATGCATTAGGTTTTCATCACTGTGGCACACACCTGAAGAAGAACAACCTCAAGGAACAGGGGCTTATATTATTTACCCAAGGTTTTAGAAGCTTTTCCATATGTTTTGCTTTTAAGCCAGGGCAAGGCAGAACATTATAACAAAAAAAGCATGGGTACAGCAAGGCAAAGCAAAGCAGTTCAACTGAGAGTAGCCTGAATGCAGCAAAACAGGAAGGGGACCAGGACAAGCGGTATCCTTCAAAGGCACACCATGGAACCTCGCTTCTTCAACTAGGTCTTACGTCTTAATTGCCCCTTCAGTTACAAGCCCATTAATGACCTTACCCATCGGCAAACTTAGCATTCTCATCATCCAGTCATCTCTCACCACCATAGCAGGGGACCAGGCCTCCACTCTGAGAGCCTTTCCATGGAATCTTTGTCATAATTTCAAAGGAACAAAAATAAAAAAGCAAAAAAAAAAAATTAACTGAATGTGGTCATAGCGTTTGAGACATACAAGATATTTTGGGGAATAAGTAGGAATTGTGCTTATTTGTTGCCTGTGTTGAATGAATGAATGCATGAATAAATAGCCCAGCAATAGAAATGAATCTTTAGGGCACTGTAGGAATTTGAATACCATTTACCCTACCTATTCTCAGACTGCTTAGTATAAATACACACACACACACACATACACACACACACATATATATATATATGTAATATATGTAATAAAATAAAGAATAAGACCATGCCTGTAAATGTCTCCTGCTAACATTTTCATTTCCAAATTAATTTTGTAAGTTTATTATCCAAAACACATAAAACAGGGCAATTTTATACTTTGCTAACCCACACATTATAATCCATGCTACCTTCTGGCTCCAAATGGATAATTTGCAATGCTGGAAGCACCAGAGTTATAAGCTCCACAACTTTTAACAATATCTGAGACTCGTTAACTATGTTCTACTGGGAAAAAATGTGACTAATATCTTTTAAATGACACTGTTTTATGTCCCAGCAAACCAGAAAGAACTGTACAGTTAAAACCAAGAAGTTGGCAAGTTACATGAGTAACTTTCTTTAATATCCTTTCAGAACTACCAGCTTAGATGTCCTGCCTCATTTATGCCTTATTAAGAGAAACTACCTTTCATTCCATATACTGTTGAAGAGACAGCCATTCTCTCCTCTATACTGGTTTAGTGATGAAAGCACAACAGTGAGCAAGAGATGACATGGTTGAAATGTACCCATGGCATAATAACAAGAATATCTAATAAATAATGTTATTTTGGGGCAGGGAGGCAGAGGGAGGGGAAGTAGAAGTTAGGAGCCCGTTGAAGAAGTAAGTATAAAAAATAATGGAGTACTACTCAGCTGTTAAACAATGACTTCATGAAATTCACAGGCAAATGGATAGAACTAGAAAATATCATCCTGAGTGAGGTAATCCAGACACAAAAGAACACACATGATGTGTACTAACTGATAAGTGGATTATAACCCAAATGCTCAGAATACACACAATACAACCCACAAACCATATGTAGCTTAAGAAGAAGGAAGACCAACATGTAGATGCTTCAATCCTACATAGAACAGGGAACAAAATAATTGCAGGAGGCAGCAATAGGGAGGGACCTTGATGGGAGAGAAGAGGGGAGGGAAAAGGGGGCAGTAACAGGTATTGAAGGGACAGGAGAGAAGTACAGAGGGTCAGGAAATTGAATAGAAACATGTAGCAGTGGAGGATGGGGAACTGGAGGCTGCCACTAGAAAGTCCCAGACTCCAGGGAAGTGAGAGGCTCCCAGGATCCAATGATGATGACTTTAGCTGAAATACCCAACAAAGGGTAGATACAATCTGTAGAGACCACCTCCAGTAGATAGGTACAGCCCCCAGTTGAGGGATGTGGCCACACAAACATCTCAAAATTTTTAACCCAGAAATGTTCCTGTCCGAAGGAAAGACAGGGACAAAAAAATGGAACAGAGGCTGAAGGAAAGGCCATCCAGAGACCACCCCACCTAGGGATCCATCCCATCTGCAGATACCAAGCCCAGACACTACTGCTGATGCCAAGGAGTGCTTGCTGACAGGAGCCTGATATGGCTGCTCCCTGAGAAGTTCTACCAGAACCTGACCAATACAGATGCAGATGCTCACAGCCAACCATCGGACTGAGCCCATGGACCCCAGTGGAAGAGCTAAGGGAAAAACTGAAGGAGCTGAAGGGGATTGCAATCCCATAAGAAGAACAATACCAACTAACTAGACCACCCAGAGCACCTAGGGATTAACCCACCAACCAAAGAGTATACATTGAGGGAGCCATGCCTTCAGTTGCATGTGTAGCAGAGGATGGCCTTATCTGACATCAATGGGAGGGGAAGGAGGCTTGATGCCCCAGCTTAGGAGAATGCTAGAGGGGTGAGGCAAGAGTGGGTGAATGGGTGGAGGAGCACCCTCAAATGGGAGGAAGAGGGGGAATGTGATGGGGGTGTTGTGGAGGGGTAACCAGGAAGGGGAATATCATTTGAAATGTAAACAAATAAAATGATTAATTAAAAAACTGAAATGGAAGAATTAATATGGTAGAAACAGGTAGCAAATTTAAAAAGAAATTCTTTAATTTATTGAGATGTTTTTAGTATGAAACACTAGCTGAGACAATGAAGATATGGGAGAATTGACTGAACAACATGCAGTATTATGAAGATGAGTCTATAAGCAGATATCCTCGGTGTAATAAAAGGCCATATTAGCAACAGAGGCACCATATGTCAAGATACTCTACAGTTAATAGATGTTTTTTAGCATATTCCCTACTGTTTTGATTTTCAGATTTTTCTGATTCCGTATCTGAAATGTTGTCTTTTATGAAGGTCACCCTACTATTGTCACATTCTCTAACACAAATTAAGTAAAAGAAAGATGATTTGTGGAACTCCTGGCTCTGATCCCATAGTCCCACTTGTTAAAGCAAATGGAAGTTTCATTAGTTCAGGATTTTTCTTTGTATTTCCTATACACTATATAACTTAGTATTTTGCAACTTAATTACAGCTGTAAGTATAGTAAAAAAAATATTTCTGGAAAGAAAATAAATGTATGAAGAAAGATAAACCAGACTCCCTTGTAGTTTTGTGTGTGTTAGTGACAAAAAAAGAACAGATTTCTTCATGTGAATTTCAGTACTGCCATTTACTGCTTTATGGTTTTTTCAAAAATTGTATGACTTCTCTTAGTTTCTGCTCTCTAACTGATAGTTAACTCTAAGGACTGATGAAGGTGTCAAATATGTGACAGTTTTATCTCAATTCTTCTACCATAGGGGCTATAAGTTTATTATTTGATAATATTTAGTTCTTTTCCAGAAGACAAGTATAATAAAGAGAAGTGATGGCACTCATTAAAAATGTTGTTTATTCTAGGACCCAGGAAGCAGTTTATAAAATATAAGCAAAATCAGCAAGATAAATATCACTAGTAAGTATCTCATCAACCATGGTCAGGCTAAAATAAATAAAACACATCATATAATAAATAATATTATCATTGACAAATGAAAATGATACAAAAATTAATGAACTATATTGTCTCTGGGCTGAGAGATAGTTATCCAAACTTTAGGTATCTAGCGTGGCTCCTTCACACCACATAGTGTCCTCTGCCCAAGAAACATAAATAAATTCTAAACCGCCCATCAGATTAATTAATGAGCTATAACTATGATAAGTGAATTTGTTCCTGCATCTCCATGACAGACTGTGTGTTTGGGATTCAGGTACTTTCTGTCTTTAGGGATCATGGATCATTTACTCAAACCCCAGTGAGACATATTTATGAAATATCTCTTCTGGATTTTTTTTTTGCTTCTCACTATATATTTTAAATCAATTTGACAAACTGTATCATTGAAACCTTTCTACTTTGTTTGTGAACTCTTCTATTCCTTGACCCCTGAGAAAATGTGCCTAGGAGTGAAATTAGAGAATAGCTTTGCTTAAGTGCAATTTCTCAGATGTCAAGAGTTGTGTGCCCTCACTTCCAGAAGATCCTGCTATACCACTCCTGGGCATATATCCAGAGGATTCCCCACCATGTAATAAGGATACATGCTCTACTATGTTCATAGCAGCCCTATTTATAATTGCCAGATGCTGGAAAGAACCCAGGTATCCCTCAACAGAAGAGTGGATGCAAAAAATGTGGTATATCTACACAATGGAGTACTATTCAGCCATTAGAAACAATGAATTCATGAAATTCTTAGGCAAATGGATGGAGCTAGAAAACATCATACTAAGTGAGGTAACCCAGACTCAAAAGGTGAATCATGGTATGCGCTCACTAATAAGTGGTTATTAACCTAGAAAACTGGAATACCCAAAACATAATCCACACATCAAATGAGATACAAGAAGAAAGGAGGAGTGGCCCCTGGTTCTGGAAAGACTCAGTGAAACAGTATTCGGCAAAACCAGAACGGGGAAGTGGGAAGGGGTGGGAGGGAGAACAGGGGAAGAGAAGGGGGCTTACGGGACTTTCGGGGAGTGGGGGGCTAGAAAAGGGGAAATCATTTGAAATGTAAATAAATTATATCGAATAAAAAAAAATAAAAAATAAATAAAAAAAGAGTTGTGTGCCTTAGTCCTTTATTTCCTCCTAGTGAACAATAACAGAAGAATGAATCGCAGTGAGTTTTACAAGTGCTATGGGTTGACTATACTTTACTATTTGTCTCTCCTAGTACAGAACATGACTGTCATCACAGGGATCCCTCACAGCGTTTAGCACATAAGCATCTTCCCCTGGCTGGTGCCAACCCTCCTTGCTGTAGTACATAGACCAGGGGTGTATTTATCCCATATCACCTAACCACTAGCTAACTGATGAATTGAAACATGAGAAATTCAGCTCAGAAAGAGCACCACGTCATTCATATAACAGAAGTAAGATTATAGACAGGAGAAGTTAGTGTCAGTTTTACAGAGGACTTTATTACATGAGTAGGCCACATTGTGGCTAAGAGCTAGTATGAAATGCAGGTGAAATGATGGTGCATATTTGAAGTGAGGTGGTGGGAAGAAACCATTGTGGTAGAGGAGAAGGGACAGGACATAAGAGATTCAGAGACAGTGCTGAACAGTAAGAGCAAATTCTCTAGACCAAAAGAGAAGGGAAAGTCAAAAGAAAGGCTTGTGCCTTCTTACCTCCAGCCTCAGCAGGATCCAGTCACTGTAAGGTTCCGACTCAAGGCCCCCCATTCCAAGCAAGATTTTTCTTATAGATGAAACATCCATTTACCTATAGGAGAGGCTTTTCTTTAACTTTTTCTGGTTTTAGTTGTTTAAACATAGCAACTAGAATTTTCATTTTAATATGATTTTTAACTCTGTGTGTGTGTGTGTGTGTGTGTGTGTGTGTGTGCAGGCACAAGGGTAGTATGATGCACCAGTGGAGGTTCGCTACAGCTCTACTGCTGTGAAGAGACACCATGACCAAAGAGACTTTTATAAAAGAATGCATTTTATTGAGGACTTGCTCAAACATTTAGAGGGTTAGTCCATTATCATCACAGCAGGAGGCAGACAGGCATGATGCACAGACTGCAGATAGAGAGGCTCTGGGCCTGCTGTGGTGTTTTTATTTTTATATTTTTTTCTTGAATATATTCTTCATTTACAAAACTTTTCTTGGTTGCCCCCCTCCCTAAAAAGCCCCAACCCCTCCTCCCACCCCCTGCCTCCAAGTATATGCCCCTCCACCGGACCCACTCCCACCCACCCCCAGTCGATTTTCCTTTGTTGGGGCATCTACTGAGCTTCATGGGACCAAGGACCTCTGCTCCCACTGATGGCCGTCAAGGCATTCCTCTGCCACACTTTTGGCTGGAACCATGTGTACCCCTTGATTGATGGTTTAGTCGCTGGGAGTCCTGGGGTGTCTGGGTGGCCAACATCATTGTTCTTCCTATGGGGGTGTAAACTCCTCAAAGTCCTCCAATGGGGACCCCACGCTCAGTCCAATGGTGGGCTGCTAGCCTCTGCCTCTGTATGTGTGCTGCTCTGGCAGGGCCCTCCTGAGACAACCATAACAGGTTCCTTTTGATATGCTCTTCTTGTCATTCATAATAGTATCGGGTTTGGTAACTGTTTACAGGATGAATTCCCTGGTAGAGCAGTCTCTGAGTGGCCTTTCCTTCAGTCTCTGTTCCACACTTTGTCTCCATAATTGCTCCTGTGAGTATTTTATTCCGCTTCTTTAAACCCGAAAGTCCACACCCAGTAATGTGACACACTTCAGCCAACAAGGCCAGGCTTCCTCAGCCTTCCCAAACCACTGCACTCCCTGATAACTAAGCATTGCAACACACATTCAGACACAGGCCATTCTGTCAGGGCCGTTCTCATTCAAACCACAGAAAACAACTTGTAGAAGTCAGATCACTTCTCCCACTGTGGGTTCTAGGAATTGAACTCAAGTTGTTAGGCTTCCATAGCAGGCACTTTTACCCACTGAACCTTTCCACTGGCTCTGCTTGCTTATTTTAAATCTCCTAAATAACCTCTACAGGGATATTACAGGAAGGTGCCAGAGGACAGTGATGCCTGTGGCCTCATATCCACAGGACCTTGCCACTGAGACTTTGCTATAACCCTGTCAGTCATCCCAGGTTCTGACATTTCTCAGGTTCTTGATAATGACTCATCTATACTCATAGGCACAGAGAGGCGCAAACTTCCCTTTCTTTTTTGTTTTTTTGTTTTTTGTTTTCTATATTCTTTGTTTACATTCCAAATGATTTCACCATTCCCAGTTCCCCCACTCCCCATAAGTCCCATAAGCCCTCTTGCTCTGCCCATTCCCCAATCATACTCCCATTTCTCTGACCTGGTAATCCCCTACAATGCTACATCAACTTTTGATAGGACCAGGGCCCTCTCTTTCCTTCTTCTAGGGAATCATTTGATATGTTAATTGTTTCTTGAGTATTCAGAATTTCTGGGATAATACCAACTTATCAGTGATTACATTCCATGTGTATTATTTTGTGATTGCATTACCTCACTTAGGATGATATTTTCAAGTTCCAACCATTTGCCTAAGAATTTCATGAATTCATTGTTTTTAATTACTGAGTAGTATTCCATTGTAAATATACCTCATTTTCTGTATCCATTCCTCCATTGAGGGACATCTGGGTTCTTTCCAGCTTCTGGCTATTATAAATAAGGCTGCTATGAACATAGGTGAGCATGTGTCCTTATTGCATTCCAGGGAATCCTCTGGGTATATGCCCAGGAGAACTATATCAGGGTCCTCCGGAAGTATCATGTCCAGTTTTCTGAGGAACCGCCAGACTGATTTCCAGAGTGGTTGTACCAGCTTGCAATCCCACCAGCAGTGGAGGAGTGTTCCTCTTTCTCCACATCCTCGCCAACACCTGCTGTCTCCTGAGTTTTTTTTTCTTTTTTTTTTATTCAATATAATTTATTTACATTTCAAATGATTACCCTTTTTCTAGCCCCCCACTCCCAGAAAATCCCATAAGCCCACTTCTCTTCCCCTGTCCTCCCACCCACCCCTTCCCGCTTCCCCATTCTGGTTTTGCCGAATACTGCTTCACTGAGTCTTTCCAGAACCAGGGGCCACTCCTCCTTTCTTCTTGTACCTCATTTGATGTGTGTATTATGTTTTGGGTATTCCAATTTTCTAGGTTAATATCCACTTATTAGTGAGTGCATACCATGATTCACCTTTTGAGTCTGGGTTACCTCACTTAGTATGATGTTCTCTAGCTCCATCCATTTGCCTAAGAATTTCATGAATTCATTGTTTCTAATGGCTGAATAGTACTCCATTGTGTAGATATACCACATTTTTTGCATCCACTCTTCTGTTGAGGGATACCTGGGTTCTTTCCAGCATCTGGCAATTATAAATAGGGCTGCTATGAACATAGTAGAGCATGTATCCTTATTACATGGTAGGGAATCCTCTGGGTATATTCCCAGTCTCTTGAGTTTTTAAGCTTAGCCATTCTGACTGGTGTGAGGTGAAATCTCAGGGTGGTGTTGTTTGCATTTCCCTAATAACTAATGATGTTGAACATTTTTTAAGGTGCTTCTCAGTCATCTGAAGTTCTTCAGGTGAAAATTCTTTGTTTAGCTCTGTACCCCATTTTTAATAGGGTCATGTGGTTTTCTGGGGTCTAACTTCTTGAATTCTTTATATATATATTGGATATTAGCCCTCTATCTGATGTAGGATTGGTGAAGATCTTTTCCCAATTTTTTGGTTGCTGTTTAGTCCTTTGGACAGTGTCCTTTGCCTTACAAAAACTTTGTAATTTTATGAGGTCCCATTTGTCAATTCTTGATCTTGGAGCATAAGCTATTGGTGTACTGTTCAGGAAATATTTCCCTGTGCCCATGTCCTCAAGGGTCTTCCCCAGTTTCTTTTCTATTAGTTTCAGTGTGTATGGTTTTATGTGGAGGTCCTTGATCCACTTGGAGTTGAGCTTAGTACAAGGAGATAAGAATGGATCCATTTGTATTCTTCTGCATGCTGACCTCCACTTGAACTAGCATCATTTGTTCAAAAGGCTTTTTTCCACTGGATGGTTTTAGCTCCTTTATCAAAGATCAAGTAACCATAGGTGTGTGGGTTCATTTCTGGGTCTTCAATCCTATTTCATTGATCTACCTGCCTGTCACTGTACCAATACCATGCAGTTTTAAACACTATTGCTCTGTAGTACTGCTTGAGGTTGGGAATACTGATTCCCTCAGAAGTTCTTTTACTGTGGAGAATAGTTTTACCTATGCTGTGTTTTTTGTTATTCCAGATGAATTTGAGAATTGTTCTTTCTAACTCTATGAAGAATTGAGTTGGGATTTTGATGGGGATTGCATTGAATCTGTATATTGCTTTTGGCAAGATGGCCATTTTTACTATATTAATCCTGCCAATCTACAAGCATGGAAGATATTTCCATTTTCTGAGGTCTTCTTCAATTTCCTTCTTCAGAGAGCTGAAGTTCTTGTCATACAAATCTTTCACTTGTTCAGCTAGAATCACACCAAGATACTTTATATTGTTTGTGGCTATTGTGAAGGGTGTCATTTCCCTAATTTCTTTCTCAGCCTGCTTATCCTTTGAGTATAGGAAGGCTACTGGCTTGCTGGAGTTGATTTTATAACCTGCCACTTTGCTGAAGTTGCTTATCAGCTGTAGGAGTTCTCTGGTGCAGTTTTTTTGGGTCACTTAAGTATATTATCATGTCATCTGCAAATAGTAATAATTTGACTTCTTCCTTTCCAATTTGTATCCTTTTGACCGCCTTATGTTGTCTAATTGCTCTAGCTAGAACTTCAAGTGCTATATTGAAAAGATATGGAGAGAGAGGGCAGCCTTGTCTAGTCCCTGATTTTAGTGGGATTGCTTCAAGTTTCTCTCCATTTAGTTTGGTGTTGGCTACTGGTTTGCTGTACATTGCTTTTACTATGTTTAGGTATGGGCCTTGAAAGAATCCTTTTCTTTCCAAGACTTTTAGCATGAAAGGATGCTGAATTTTGTCAAATGCTTTTTCAACATCTAATGAAATGACCATGTGGTTTTTTTCTTTGAGTTTGTTTATGTAGTGGATTGCATTGATAGATTTCTGTATATTGAACCATCCCTGCATCTCTGGGATGAAGCCTACTTGATCATGGTGAATGATTATTTTGGTGTGTTCTTGGATTCAGTTGGCAAAAATTTTATTGAGTATTTTTGCATCTATATTCATCAGGGAAATTAGTCTAAAGTTCTCTTTCTTTGTTGGGTCTTTGTGTGGTTTTGGTATCAGTGTAATTGTGGCTTCATAAAAGCAGTTGGGTAGTGTTCCTTCTGTTTCTATTTTGTGAAATAGTTTCAAGAATATTGATGTCAGGTTTTCTTTGAAGGTTTGATGAATTCTGCACTAAAATCATCTCGTCCTGTGCTTTTCTTGGTTGGAAGACTTTCAATGACCACTTCTATTTCTTTAGGGGTTATGGGACTGTTCAGATGACCTATTTGATCCTGATTTAATTTTGGTATTTACTATCTGTCTAGAAAATTGTCCATTTCCTCCAGATTCTCCAGTTGTGTTGAGTATGGGTTTTTGTAGTAGGATCTGATGATTTTTATAATTTCCTCAGTTTCTGTTGTTATATCTCCCATATCATTTCTAATTTTCTTAATTTGGATACTGTCTCTGTGACCTCTGATTAGTCTGGCTAAGGATTTATCTATCTTGTTGATTTTCTCAAAGAACCAGCTCCTGGTTTTGTTGGTACTTTGTATGGTTCTCTTTGCTTTTACTTGATTGTTTTCAGCCCTGTGTTTGATGATTTCCTGTCTTCTACTCCTCTTGGGTGAATTAGCTTCTTTTTGTTCCAAGGCTTTAAGGTGTGCCTTTAAGCTGCTAGTGTATGCTCTCTCCATTTTCTTTTTGGAGGCACTCAGTGCTGTGAGTTTTCCTCTTAGTACTGCTTTCATTGTGTCCCAGAAATTTGGGTATGTTATGCCTTCATTTTCATTAAATTCTGGAAATTCTTTGATTTCTTTATTTCTTTCTTGATCAAGGTATCATTGAGTAGAGTATTGTTCAGCTTCCATGTGTATATGGGCTTTCTGTTGTTTTTGTTACTATTGTAGACCACTCTTACTCCATAGTGATCTGATAGAAGGCATGGGATTAGTTCAATCTTCTTATATCTGTTGAGGTCTGTCTTGTATCATATGGTCGATTTTGAAGAAGGTAACATGAGGTGCTGAGAAAAAGGTATATTCTTTTGCTTTAGGATGAAATGTTATATATATATATATATATATATATATATATATATATATATATATATATATATATACACACACACACACACATACATATCTGCTAAATGAAATTTGTCCAAAGCTTCAATTAGCCTCACTGTGTCCCTATTTAGTTTCTGTTTTCCTGATCAGTCCATTGAGGAGAGTGGAATGTTGAAGTCCCCCACAATTATTATGTTAGGTGCAATGTGTGCTTTGAGCTTTAGTAAAGTTTCTTTTATGAATGAGGGTGCCCTTGCATTTGGAGCATAGATGTTCAGAACTGAGAGTTTTTCTTGGTGAATTTTTCCTTGGACCAGTAAGAAGTGTCCTTCTGTGTCCCTTTTGATAACTTTAGGTTGAAAGTCAATTTTTTTCTGATATTAGAATGGCTACTCCAGCTAGTTACCTGAGACCATTTGCTTGTAAAATTGTTTTCAAGCCTTTTACTCTGAAGTAGTGTTTGTCTTTGTCACTGAGTTGTATTTCCTGTAAGCAGAAAAATGTAGGGTCCTGTTTACATATCCAGTCTGGTAGTCTATGTCTTTGGGGGGGGGGATTTAGTCCATTGATGTTAAGAGATATTAAGAAGTAGTGATTATAAATTCCTGTTATTTTTGACATTAATTTTATATTTGAGTGGTTATCTTCTTTTGGGTTTGATGAAAGAAGGTTACTATCTTGCTTTTTCCAGGGTGTAGTTTCCCTCCTTCTGTTGGTGTTTTCCACCTATTATCCTTTGTAGGGCTGGGTTTGTGGAAAAATAATGTGTAAATTTGGTTTTATCACGGAATATTTGGTTTCTCCATCTACGGTGATTGAGAGTTTTGCTGGGAATTATAGTCTTGGCTGGCATTTGTGTTCTCTTAGAATCTGCATGAGATCAGCCCAGGATCTTCTAGCTTTCATAGTCTCTGGTGAGAAGTCTGGTTTAATTCTGATAGGTCTTCCTTTATATGTTACTTGGCCTTTTACTCTTACTACCTTTAATATTCTTTCTTTGTTTAGTACATTTGGTGTTTTGATTATTATGTGACAGGAAGGTTTTTTGTTCTGGTCCAGTCTGTTTGAAGTTCTGTAAGCTTCTTGTATATTCATGGGCATCTCTCTCTTTAGGTTAGGGAAGTTTTCTTCCATAATGTTGAAGATATTGCTGGCCATTTGAATTGTAAATCTTCACTCTCATCTATACTTATAATCCTTAGGTTTGGTCTTCGCATTGTGTCCTGGATTTCCTGGATGTTTTGGGTTACAAGCTTTTTGCATTTTGCATTTTCTTTAACTGTTGAGTCAGTGCTTTCTATGGTATCTTCGACATCTGAGATTCTTTCTTCTATCTCTTGT
Organism: Apodemus sylvaticus; assembly: GCF_947179515.1. Taxonomy (NCBI): domain Eukaryota; kingdom Metazoa; phylum Chordata; class Mammalia; order Rodentia; family Muridae; genus Apodemus; species Apodemus sylvaticus. The sequence continues at coordinate 113,001,951 of NC_067472.1, forward strand.
ATTCTGTTGTTGATATTTGCATCTATGACCCATGATTTCTTCCCAAGGTTTTCTATCTCCACAATTGTCTCTCTTTGTGATTTTCTACTTAGTTTTTTCTACTTCTGTTTTTAGATCCTTAATGGCTTTGCTCAGTTCCTTCACTTGTTTGTTTGTGTTTTCCTATATTTATTTAAGAGATTTTTGTGTTTCCTCTTTCATGACTTCTGCCTGCTGACACAAGATTTCCTGTATTTCTTTAAGTGATTTTTGCATTTCCTCTTTATTGGCCTCTATGTGTTGACCCATATTCTCCTGAATTTCTTTAAATGGTTTTTGTGTTCCCCTTGTTAGGGCTTCTACCTTTTGATTCATTTTCTCCTCTATTTCTTTAAGAGATTTATTTATATCCTTGTGTTCCTATAACAGCATTATGACCAGTGATTTTAAACCCAAATCTTGTTTTTCTGATGTGTTGGGGTATCCAGGACTTGCTGTTATTGGAGAATTAGGTTCAGATGCTGCCATATTACCTTGATTTCTGTTAGTAATGTTCCTACGCTTGCCTTTTGCCATCTGGTTATCTCTGGCATTAGTTGGTCCTGTTGTCACTGTCTGGTGCTTGAACCTCCTGTAAGCCTGTAAGGCTATTTCTGCTCCTCTGGATGACTGGGTTACCCCTGGCATAGATTGCTGATAGGATGCCCTACTCTTTGATGCCCTTGGAGCCTTGGTGTGCCTTGCCCCAAGCAATCTTATACTGGGGGTGGTCTCTGTGTACCTGGTGTTGTCTTTCCTGTCTGTCTGGGAGTGAAGATGGCAGCAGGGAGCCCTCCAAGTGATGATTACTCTGCAGGGCAAATGACCCACAACAGGGCTGGCACACAGATGACCTGCAGAGCTGCCCAGGTCTTGGGCGCAAGCAGAAACCTGGTGGACTGTATCCCAAGTGATATTAAACTCAGGATATCTCTGTCTACCTGGTGCTGCCTGTCCTGTCCATCTGGGAGTGAAGATGGGGTCAGGGAGCCCCTCCAAATGTTGATTACTCTGCAGGACAAATGACCCATGACAGGGCTGGCACACAGACGACCAGCAGAGCTGCCCAGGATTTGGGTGCGGGCAGAAGCCCAGTGTGCTGTGTACCAAGTGATGTTAAACTCAGGATATCTCTGTGTATCTTGAGTTGTCTGTCCTGTCTGTCTGGGAGTGAAGATGGAGTTAGGGAGCCCCTCCAAGTGCCGATTACTCTCCAAACTTACTTTTCATTTCATCTGTCTCCTTTACAGATCTCAGTTATTTTATTAAAATTTGTCTCCAAATAACTAATTTTAACATCTTTCATATCTAATATTTTATCACATAAGCTAACCTCCTTGTTCCGTGTCTTTTTGAATGTCCTCTTTTCTTCAAGAATTTTTAAGTTTTTTCACTTCCTTGGATTCCAGGAATGCTTTTACCAGTCTTTAATCCATTTTCTATATCTAATAACATCCTGAAAAAAAATATATCAAACAGCTGACAAATTTATGGTTCTGTTTAAAATGGCCAATAACAGCTGGGCAATGGTGGTACACGCCTGTAATCTCAGTACTCTGGGAAGCAGAGGCAGGTGGATTTCTGAGTTCGAGGCCAGCCTGATCTACAAAGTGAGTTCCAGGATAGCCAGGACTAAGCATAGAAACCCTATCTCAAAAAAACCAAAATCCAGAAAACCAAAAAAAAATAAAAAATAAAAAATAAAAAAATTTAATTAATTAATTAATTAATTAAAATGACCAATAACTAGATGACTTCCCATGAGGCAAAGTAGCTCCAAGCTGAGATGCCTTGTAAGTTCCACTTATCATGTGGACCACATTTGCTCATCAGGTTCATTGTTCAACATTCCCACAAACACACCTTTGAAACTGGTGTTTTACTCATGTTTGTTCAGTAATTCAGTAGGTAATTCTTGACTCCACCAACTCCAACTGCTTCTCTCAGAATTGATTTTCTCTATCCAAATCAATCTTCCCACTCAACCTCACCTGTCTAATTCCTTTTTCCACTTCTAGATGATAGGATTTAGTTTCCACATGGTCTCTGGTAAATCTTTGCTGAGATCTCCTTTCAAGCTGCATTGACATTTTTTTTCCTTTGTAGTCCTAAGAATATATGTTCACCATTATATTAACAGCATCCTTTCCCTGGTCTAGACAGCATCTTCCCTAAAGGCAATAAGCAATTCTGCAATGGCTAACTCCATAGCACTTGACATGAAATAGATACCTAATAAAGGTTTGTTGAATTAACTAAATTGGATCTCTGAATATTCCTCCCTGAAAAACACAAAATATACTATTTCTTTCCTATGCTTCTCTTATCAAACTATCTTTGGCCCAGAAGTCTTTGTGGTGTGCATGTTTATTGGAAATCTGTGTTGAAACTAATGTGTATGTATATTTCTATTCCAGGCAGCCTTATTGTGCCATGTTTTGGTAATAGTGACATAATTCTTCCAAGGAGACAGTAGTTTCTCTGTAATCGCAGTTGGTAGTTTCCTTTTATAGACTTTACAATTTGTGTGCTGTTTCTTCTATTAGCAGAAATCAAACTAAGGAAAAAAATTCATCTGAGGATTCTGGGTCTGAAAACTATAAAACCAAAGGTAGAAGAAACACATCTGTCAATGGACAAAAAGAGCTGAGACAGAAAAGAAAGCATCCACTGTGGAATTGTCAGCTCTGCTGTATGATAGTGACATTTCTGGTAGTATCTCACCTGTTAAATGCACACAGGTCAAGATCCTGGCCTCTGCAAAAACTCTTTTCCATGTCATCTATGACTTTATAGCACATTCTATGCTGGTGAACCAAGGACTTCATTTTTTTCAAGCAGTTTTCAATCTTTGATAGCCATTTGATAGTCAATACTTGAACAGATTGATGTGAAGGTAACCAAGCATGAAGTTTTAGTTCAAAGCACACCTTTGTCTGTACAATATTAAAATCCAGTATCAACCATACAGTGGTTTTATTGGTAGTAGGCACTAAGTTAAATTCAATCCAGAGCAAAGTAAAGCAGAATTTTGCACTCAAAGATGAAGTCTCTTGATGTGCATGTGCAAAATTTGACATTTAATTTAAAAAGCATGGAGGTACGATAGGAAAGCTATCTCCATGGAGAGGAATGGAGAGCAGTGGTGCATTTTATTTGACATGGTGGATTTGCTTTCCTTTATTTTCATATTTTAATAAGTTCAACTCATGAAAGCATAATGAAAATAGAAAGATCAGCTATAATCAGGATGCATGGACATTTGAGGATCTTGATTTAAAAAGCAGTTGCCTTCTTAAGTCTTTCAACAAAATGTAAATTAAACAGATGAAATTGCCTAAAACATCACCGATTCCCAAGGGAATGTAATCATGCTTAAATGCCAACACTAAATTAATCAGAAGAACAGAATGTGGAGATGAGAAATTTTATTTTAGGCAGCTTCATGTTTCATTACTGTAAGTGGACATGGTGGGTCAGGTTAAGACTTTGCAAAGAATGATTTGAAAAGCAAAAGGCAAAGGTTTCCATCTCACAATGATGCAGCCACAAAGTTTATTCAAGCAGAGCCGAAAGGCAATTCCTATGCAGAGCAAACTCCAAAGATGATCACTTTCCCCAGACATTTCTTTTTCTCTGTGCAAAATTCTGAAAAAAATTCCTAATATTTATATTACCATGTTCCTTTCTTCCAAAGAGTTCAGCTTAAATTTTATTTTATTCTATTTATATTGTTTATAACAGTCATGCTCTTCTACAGTAATATGGTCTAAAAATATATATATTGAATTGCTAATCAACACATATTTACTTTAGAACAAGCAAAGAAATAGCTTAGGATGATGAGTGAACAAAACACTTTCATAATTCATTTTTTTCAGCAAATATTTTCACAGTCTATCTGTGCCATATACAATCCCAGATTTGTCATATTTAACATTCACATGTACATAGATGCATGTTTGACAAAGTCTTTAAAATTAAAATCTAAGTTAGGTAGCAAAGCATAATAGAGTAATGGGAAGAAAACAGACTTGGGTAAGAAGGAAAAGAAATACATAATGGAGAAAAAGAAACAATCTGTGACTTAACCGCAGGTATTCAACGCAGACCTCTCTGGGACCCAAACTTGATAGAATAAAGTTGCTCAGGTAAATATCTAACCCATACATAGAGTTAGATCATTCTAGATCAAAAGAACTGTCCATTTAAGGCTTGTGAAGGAGTAAAAAAGCCAATGTATTGAACAGAGAAGAGGCCACAGTATCAGGAAATGCAACCAGAAAGGTAGTGTAGGAGGACATGAAATCCCCTACATGGTTTTAAGAGTTTTAATTTCTTTACTCTAGGTAAAATGGGCATATGTCCCATGAATGAGCAGAAAAGAAAACACAAACCAGTTTGTCTAGCTACTGTCCTGAGAATAGACTAAAGGCAAGTGAAAAAAAGACAGAAGCAGAGCATCTAGTTAAAAGATTATTAGACTGAGTCACATGCAAGCTGCCTGTAGAGAAAAAAGGCTAATAATAATTGAACTCTGGATATTTTTGAGAGTATAACCAACAGATTTTCCTGTTTAATTGAACATGGAGTGTAGGAAAGAGTTAAGTCAAAAATGGCTTGAAGGTATTTGGAATAGCAGCTTAAAGGGAGGCATCAACTAAATGATTAAGGTACTCTGTATAAAATCTGAGGATGGAAAAGATGAACTCAATTTTGTACAAGTTTGGTTTGAAATGCATTTGAGAAAATAATTGGATATGCTATTTTAGTATAGAATACATAGGTCTGGAGATACATATTTGGAATTTCAACATAGATGTGATAATGAAAAGCTCACCAAAACTAGAACACTCTCAGACTTCCCAAGAAATACAAAAGTTCTGAGTTTTAAGTCTTTCATTTTTGGCCTCTGTTCAATGACAGCCCATCTATTAAAGCCAACTACCTTATCAACCCTCTGTTTTTACTTGCTCGATAGCCTATTGTTCTGTTGAGAGAATAATCCACAATAGCCACACTTTCGGTTTTGAATGAGGGATTATACAAATGTGTTGTAAGCAGAAGTAAAAAAAAAAAAAACCAGATATCAAGCAGCAGATAGACAGCAGAACACAAAATCAGGTTCTTAAGCAATCCAGCAGAAGTGACTGGAACAGCCCTTCTGAAGCAGGCAAGATAGAGTTCCCAGCTGAGAGTTCCAGCGAAGATGAGGCTTCCATCTTTCCACTTACATCACAGGCATTTTTCAACCATAGAATAAACAATAGTGGTCTCTATCAGAAATATATTACCTTCCATATGTTCTCAAGAATGCAATAATTGCCTCCCTGGAGCCCCTCCTGTAACCTCCTCCCCAGTTCTTATGTTGGTAGATTCTTTATCTTTGATTATTATTACATTTCTAATGTATGTGTGCATGCATATAATTATATACAAATACAATATATTGAGTCTGTATATTGTTGGTGGTATGTGCATGTTTTTAAGGCTGACCTGTCTGCATTGGACAAATAAGGGACCATATCCCTGGAAGCAGCTAATTCATCTCCCAAATATAGCCCATTTGTTCCTCTTTCTCCATGTCACAGGGCAAGGGGACAGCCTTTTCCGGGAAAAGCAGTCTTAGAGGACTCTGGAGCTAAAACATACTTAAGTATGAGACAAGGGGGTCCACACTGCTCCAAGAGTTCACTCTAAACAAGCACAAACAGCACATGAAAATGTACTAATATAATTTATATTACATCAATTGTTTAATGTAACCCATCTATTACATCTCCGTTTCTTGAATGTTAGGAGCCTTAGGATAAAGATTAATTTTAATGTTTTTTTTTACATGATCCAAAGTTCCTAATGCCTAACAATGTCTAAATAGTAGTTGTATTAATTAAATATGTTGAATTAATCTGATTTATTAAAACAGAAAGTCTTTTAAATGGAAAAAGTAGAAACTGTATCTTCAATGTTCTAATAGAGCATAGGCTAAAGTTAGGTAATGATAGATAAAGTTTTGCAGCATATGAATGCATCCCTCAGTTGGGAAGAATATAAAATTATTTAACATTTATTCTAGGTGAAGTACTTCACGTGTTATCTTTACTTATTCAATGCTAAATTGAGACAACCAACCCCATTCTATAAACAAGTATACTAAATTTTAAAAATGAAAATCATGAATTATGGCCAATATGAATCTGACCCAAAACCTTATCTCTCCAGTGTCATTCAGAACTCTGCTAATAATATTAATAATAAGTCCAACAAATACTAAATGACATCTTTAGACATCTTTCAGGGAAACTACTGGACAGCACTCAATATAAGGTATCAACAGTAAACCCAGTCTACCCTATTTATCCATTCAAAATCTTCATAGTCTACGAGGGTAACAGAACATTAAAGTCAGGGAAAGATGAAGGTTGCAAGCTGAGAGCTCAGCCTGACTTTGGATATTCCCATATTTTACTGTCTCTTATTCAATAGTCTGTGGCAAGACTACTTTCATGTCTTATAACCTCTAATATGAGAAACACAATCAGGTGTATCTAGCCAGCTACAGACAATGTACACAGTAGATTGAGAGGTGGATTTACAGTCAAATAGGTTGGACTAGAATCCCAGGTTTACCTCCTATGTAGTTATGAGACTCACGGCAATCATCTAAGCACATTAGGCTTAGTTACTGCATCAGGAAAAAGGAGAAAATAACACTTTTTCTGTCAGATCACAGAACTGTTCTGGAAATAAAAGAAGCAATAAAGTGCAAAGTGCTTTGAATCTAGGTATACAATTCTAGCTTAGTTTATCTACATAGGTTTACAATGGCTTCTCTCAAGTCTGATTTCTGTAATTTCTCTTCCAAGTGTGTGAAAGGATGAAAAAGGACTGGGAGATATTGCCAAGACATCTAGGTGAATAAGACCCAGGGATGAACAAAATGTTTAATGTAATAACTCTATAGAATTGTCTCTTAAAGCACAAAATAATCTTCTAGACTTCAAATGGAAAGAAGAAAATTCTTAAAATTAATACAACTGGAAAAGGCACTTACAATAGGTTATAAACGTTGCCACCATTATCTGTGGGTTCCTTTATCGAGGGGTAGAATATCTTTGTCCACCCTTAGTATTTGCTAGCTTTGAGTAATAATACACCATAGTCATAACATTCTGTATGTTTCAGCCAGAGCCATAAGAGGTTTTGTATGCACCCACCTATTCTTAGGAATCATTGCCACCCGAGTGAGGTAACCCAGACCCAAAAGGACATGCATGGTATATACTCACTGATAAGGGGATATTAGCCAAAAAATACAGAATGCCCAGAATACAATCCACAGACAGTAAGAAATTTAACAAGCAGAAAGTACCAAGTAAGGATGCTTCAATCCCACTTAGAAGAGGGAAGAAAATATTCACAGGAGGCCAGGGGGGCACCAAGGTGGGAAAGGGGAGGGAGAAGGGAAAAGGGGAACTTGATCAGGTATAGAGGAAGAAGAGAGAATCCCAGAGGGCCAGGAGAATGAATGGAAATATGCAGTCTTGGGGGATGGGAGATGGGGCTACCCTCTAAAAGGTACCAGAGACCTTGGAGGTAAGACTTAGCACTCAATAGGCATGACCTTAGACAAAATCCCCAACACTGGAGAGAGGGAGCTCATAGAGTCCACCTCTAGTAAATAGACAGGCCCTCGAGTGGAGGGACAAGGTTAACAACTTGTACTCAAAATTACTGACCCAGAAGTGTTCCTATCTAAAAGAACTACAGGGACAAAAGTGGAGAAGAGACTGAAGGAAAGGCAATCCAATGACCAGCACCATGAGGGATCTGATGAGGGATGAGGGAGCACCAAGGTCTAACACTATTACTGATGCTATGATGTGCTTACAGACAGTAGCTTAGCGTGGCTGTCCTCTGAGAGGCCCTACCAGCAGGTGATCAAGAAAGACACAGATATTTACACCCAACCATTGGTCTGAAGTCAGGGACTCCTATGGTTGAATTGGGGAAAAGATTGAAGAAGCTGAAGGTGGGGGTGACACCATAGGAAGACCAGCAGTCTCAACTAACCCAGACCCCAGGGAGCTCTGAGAAACTGAGTCACCAACCAGGCAGCATACACAGGCCAGGTCAAGGCCCCTCAGCACATATATAGCATAACACAGGATTGCCCAGTCTGGCCTCAGTGGGAAAAGATGCACCTACTCCTCCAGATTTAGGCCCAAGGGAAGAGGGAGGCCTGATGTTGGGGAACACCCTCTCAGAGGCAATGGGGAGGAGGAATGGGATAAGGAGCTGTGGAAGGGGGGGCAGCTGGGATGTAACTAAAATAAAGAGAAATAGTAAAAATAATCTTTGCCACAATCAACATATGAGTCTCTGATGAAAATAGACCATATGGATCTAAAACAATTTTTCCCAACAACATCATCTTAGAACATCCACCCTCCAGCCAACCTTCTCACTATATATGCATGAAAGAATATAGCCACAATCAACAAAACCTGATCTCATCTAATCGATCCCATACCTAATTATTAACCCAACACTCATAGCCTTGACCACATAGTTGTTGTTTAAAATAAAGTTAAGTTTGTAGGTAATTTGTTATGTAGCAAGTATTGTCTAGTAACAACCAAGGCTGAGAAGGAAATTTTCATTGGTATGCATGTTATTACCATACCTATTCCATTCTGTCTCTAGAGACTTTATATTGGCTAGCCATAGAAATTGGCTAGGGAACAATCATGCAGAATCTTATTTTACTTCTGAACTCACAAACTCAGATTAGTCATATGAGGAAATCTGAAATGTCCATTGTACCTGCTCCCAGCTCAAGCTCTATGGAAAAACAGAAATAAACCAGTGAGGCAAGAACTGAGAAGGAGCAGTAGACTCCATAGGAGCTGAAAACTTCCTGGAAAGAAATTCAGTATTTCACCCTTCAATGACCCATTCACCTGGATGGGGGCTCAGCATAAACACTAATCTCACAATGTAATGAAGCAGAGCCCATTTTCTGCCTACCCAGTGGAAAGTGAAATTGCGATGCACATGCATTGTAAATCAAAATGCCTTCCTAACCTTGCTTGTTAACAACAAATGTATAATTTCCATTTTGCCACCATTTCTAGAGAAATGCATTAAAGAGATTACTTATATAATATTCTGATTTATTCAAATTCATTATGAAGACTCCAGAGCCTGCTGAGCTTCCTTGTTTAAATAGATTTTTATAACTAATAAAGTTTAGATCATTTTTGAAATTCTATTTTTTATTATTATTTAATCATTTTTTACAGTCCAGTTGTTATCTCCCTCCTATTCTGCCCTATGGTTGTTCCTCATCCCATACCTCCTTGTCCATCTCCAAGAGCATATCCCCACCACTCCATCACCACCCCACCAGACCTCTCCACTTTCTGGGGTCTCAAGTCTATCCAGAAATAGGTGCATCTTCTCTCACTGGGGCCAGACCAGGCAGTCCTCTGCTGTATATGTGTCAGAGCCCTCATATCAGCTGGTGTATACTGCCAGGTTGGTGGCTCAGAGTCTGAGAGATCTTAAGGCATCCAGGTTAGTTGAGACTGCTGGCCTCAACTACAGGGTCACCCTCCTCTTCAGTGTCTTCCAGCTTGTCCCTAATTCAACCACAGGAGTCCTTGGCTTCTGTCCATTGGTTGGGTGTAAGTATCTGCAGCTGGCTCTTTTAGCTGCTTATTGGGCCTCTCAGAGGGTAGCCATGCTAGGCTCCTGTCTGTAAGCTCACAATAACATCAGTAATAAATAGTATCAGACCTTGGAGCATCCCCTTGAGCTGAATCCCAATTTGGGCTAATCACTCGACCTCCTTTCCCTCAGGATCTTCTCGATTTTTGTCCCTTAAGTTCTTTGAGACAGGAACAATTCTGGGTCAGAGTTTTTGACTGTGGGATGGTAAATCCATTCCCCCAGTTGATGCCCTGTCTTTCTTCCGGAGGTGATCTCTAGAAGTTCCGTATTCCCATTTTAGGGCACTTCATCTAAGGTCCTTTCCTTTGAGTTCTGAAAGTCTCCCACCTCCGAGGTCTCTTGTACATTCTAGAGGTTCCCCCACACACACCTCCTACCTCCAGAGGCTGCCTGTTTGCATTCTTTTTGCTTGTCCTCGGGGCTTTAGTCCTGTTTCTCCCCACTACTTGATCACATTCCCCTCTTCCTTTCCCTGTCCCCTCTCCCACCCAAATTCCTCTCTCCCTCTCCACCCCCCCTCCATGATTGCTTTCTTTCTTCTCCCTCCTAAGTGTGATTGTGACATCCTCACTTGGGCCCTTCAGCTTGTTAACCTTCTTGAATTCTGTGGATTGTATCCTGAGTGTTCTGTATTATTTTAGCTAATATCCACTTATTAGTGAATATATACCATGCATGTCCTTTTGGGTCTGAGTTACCTCACTCAGGATGATATGTTCTAGGTCCATCCATTTGCCTACAAATGGATGTCCTCGTTCTTAATAGCTGAGCAGTATTCCTTTGTGATAATGAACGAAATTTTCTGTATCTATTCTTCCATTGTGGGACATATGGGTTATTTCCAGCTTCTGGCTATTGCAAATAAGGCCACTATCCACATAGGGGAACATGCGCCCCTGTGGCATGGTGGGGCATCTTTTGGGTATATGCCCAAGAATGGTATAGCTGGGTCTTCAGGTAGGTGAATCTAGAAATCTAAACGTTGAGTTACCTAGAAAATGTATTTCAGTTTTTAATATGCTACATTAGTTTAAAAATCTTATGTTCAGGCGGCGGCGGCGGCAGTGCGGCAGTGGCTGGTCCAGCTGAAGGGCCATCAGCAGTGGAACCAAGGAGACACAGAGTCCAGTTAGGCCCTGCGCCCACGACCACTGACCTTCGCTGACAAGCCGGGCTGCAAGCAGCTGTGGTTTTGCGGCGTATTTCGTTGCACGGAAGCCACTTCAGAACTCGGCCTCCCGCCAGTCAGGAGAGGCTCACCTCCATCTTGGTTTCGGACTCCAGAGAGACCGGACAGACTGAGGTACACAAACATAATCCAAGGCCAACACCGCGGGGGTCTGAGCCCGACGGGCGTTGGCCTGCACCTAGGCCCAGGGCTGTGCGGGGGGGCCATCCGGGTGCCAACCCAGCCAGGAGGTTTTTTGCCTTGGCCTGCACGAGCGCCGCCGTTTTGCCTACAGGACGACAGAGAGCTCTGGCGGGCAGAGCCGTAACAGGCATAGCCTGAGGCTAACAAAGCGGGGGTCTAGGCCCCAAAAGGCCCAAAACTGACCCCAAGAACTGGGCGGCTTGGTGGGCCATCTGTGTGTCAACCCGCCCAGGAGGTTGCTAGCACAGCAGACACTCCCGGCGCTTTCGGGGAGCACGAGCACGCATGCCCGCCATCCTGGTCACCTGGCAGACCCAATTAATAGTCATAGCCCTAGGGGAACTTTGCTTGGACCTTGGCCTCCCAGGCTTTTGCCTGGACTCAGGGCCTGGGCGGCCAGGCTAACCTTGTGTGCACCAGCCCAATTGGGGGATCGGCTGCCCAGCAGAGTGATCAGAACACAGAGGAGGTCCTGGCAGCATACACCGTCGGCGCTCCCTGGGGGTGCACACGGCCTCCATCTGGTCCACAGACACAATCTGGGGCAAGGCCTCAGGTGGGAGCCCTCAGCACAACTCTCTCCGCTTCCAGATCCAGATCAGCCTGGGCGGCAACACGACATCTCCAGGTCCTGCAAGAGGCTAGAGGGGTTTCCGGGCGGCCAGCTGGGAGAAGTCGGTGTGATCTGGTGAATCCAGCGGGCCCCAGCAGGAGCCTTCGGGTGCCTGCTTCAGGATCTGAACAGCCTGGGAAGCAGCACTGTGTCTACAAGCAGTGCAGGAGGTAAGCTGTGCACCAGAGGCCAACTGGGAAGGGGCAGCTTGCACTGGTGAGTCCAGCACTGACAAGACCAGCTAATACCAGTGAGAACTAGATGGCAAAAGGCAAACGCAGGAACGTCACTAACAGAAATCAAGGCAATATGGCAATATCTGAACCCAATTCTCCTCTACCAACATGTCCTGGATACCCCATCACACCAGTAAAACAAGATTTGGATTTAAAATCACTGGTCATGATGCTGGTACAGGAACACATAAAGGACATACTTAAAGAAAGAAATTCAGGAGAAAATGGATCAAAACTTAGAAGCCCTTGCAAGGGAAACACAAAAATCATTGAAAGAAATCCAGGAGAATACAAAAGCCAACAAAAAGGAAATGCAAAAAACACTTAAAGAAATACAGGAGAACTTTGGTCAACAGGCTGAGGTCATGAAAGAGGAAACACAAAAATCTCTTAAAGAATTATAGGAAAGCACAAACAAGCAAGTGAAGGAGCTAAGCAAAACCATCCAGGATCTAAAATCAGAAGTAGAAACAACTAAGAAAACTCAAAGGGAGACAACTTTGGAGATAGAAAGCCTTGGGAAGAAATCAGGGGACATATCAACAACAAAATACAAGAGATAGAAGAAAGAATCTCAGATGCTGAAGATTCCACAGAAACCATGGACTCAACAGTTAAAGAAAATGCAAAATGCAAAAAGCTTGTAACCCAAAATATCCACGAATCCAGGACACAATGAGAAGACCAAACCTAAGGATTATAGGCATAGATGAGAGTAAGATTTACAACTTAAAGGGCCAGCAAATATCTTCAATAAAATTATGGAAGAAAACTTCCCTAACCTAAAGAGAGAGATGCCTATGAATATACAAGAAGTCTATAGAACTCCAAACATACTGGACCAGAACAGAAATACTTCCCGTCACATAATAATCAAAACACCAAATGTTCTAAACAAAGAAAGAATATTAAAGGCAGTAAGAGAAAATGGCCAAGTAACATATAAAGGAAGACCTATCAGAATCACAGCAGACTTTTCACCTGAGACTATGAAGGCTAGAAGGTCCTGGGCAGATCTCATACAGACTCTAAGAGAACACAAATGCCAACCAAAACTACTATATCCAGCAAAACTCTCAATCACCATAGATGGAGAAACTAAGATATTTCATGGCAAAACCAAGTTTACCCAATATCTATCCACAAACCCAGCCCTATAAAGGATAATAGGAGGAAAACACCAATACAAGGAGGGAAACTTCACCCTGGAAAAAGCAAGATAGTAACCTTTCATCAAACCCGAAAAAAGTTAATCAATCAAATTTAAAAAATAACGTCAAAAATGATAGGAAGTAACAATCACTATTCCTTAATATCTATTAACATCAATGGACTTAATGCCCCAATAAAAAGACACCGACTAACTGACTGGATACGTAAACAGGACCCTACATTTTGCTGCTTACAGGAAACACACCTCAGGGTCAAGGACAAACACTACTTTAGAGTAAAAGGATGGAAGAAAATTTTACAAGCAAATGGTCTCAAGAAAGAAGCTGAAGTAGCCATTTTAATATCAGATAAAATTGACTTTCAACCCAAAGTCATCAAAAGAGACTCTGAGGGACACTTCTTGCTGGTCAAAGGAAAAATACAACAAGAAGAACTCTCAATCCTGAACACCTATGCTCCAAATGCAAGGGCACCCTCTTTCCTAAAAGAAACTTTATTAAAACTCAAAGCACACATTGCACCTAACACAATAATTGTGGGTGACTTTAACACTGCACTTTCCTCAATGGACCGATCGGGAAAACAGAAACTAAACAGGGACACAATGAAACTAATTGAAGCTTTGGACAAATTAGATTATATAAATAGAACATTCTATCCTAAAACAAAAGAATATACCTTTTTCTCAGCACCTCATGGTACTTCTCCAAAATCGACCATATAATTGGTCACAAGACAGACCTCAACAAATATAAGAAGATCGAACTAATCCCATGCCTCCTATCAGATCACTATGGAGTAAAAGTGGTCTTGAATAGCAACAAAAACAACAGAAAACCCACATACACGTGGAAACTGAACAATATTCTACTCAATGATACCTTGGTCAAGGAAGAAATAAAGAAAGAAATTAAAGACTTTTTAGAACACAATGAAAATAAAGACACAACATACCCAAATCTATGGGACACAATGAAAGCAGTGCTAAGAGGAAAACTCATAGCCTGAGTGCCTCCAAAAAGAAAATGGAGAGAGCATACACTACCAGCTTAATGACACACCTGAAAGCCCTGGAACAAAAAGAAGCTATTTCACCCAGGAGGAGTAGAAGGCAGGAAATCATCAAACTCAGGGCCGAAATCAATCAAGTAGAAACAAAGAGAACCATACAAAAAATCAACAAAACCAGGAGCTGGTTCTTTGAGAAAATCAACAAGATAGATTAAACCCTTAGCCAGACTGACCAAAGGGCACAGAGAAAGTATCCAAATTAACAAACTTAGAAATGAAAAGGGAGATATAACGACGGAAACTGAGGAAATCCAAAAAATCATCAGATCCTACTACAAGAGCCTGTACTCAACACAACTGGAGAATCTGGAGGAAATGGACAATTTCCTTGACAGATACCAAATACCAAAATTAAATCAGGACCAACTAGACCATCTAAACAGTCCCATAATGCCTAAAGAAATAGAAGGAGTCATAGAAAGTCTTCCAACCAAAAAAAGCACAGGACCAGATGGTTTCAGTGCAGAATTCTATCAGACCTTCAAAGAAGAGTTAACAGCAATACTCTTCAAATTATTCCACAAAATAGAAACAGAAGGAACACTACCCAATTCCTTCTACGAAGCTACAATTACGCTGATACCAAAGCCACACAAAGATACAACAAAGAAAGGACTTCAGACCAATTTCCCTTATGAACATCGATGCAAAAATACTCAGTAAACTTCTTGCCAACCGAATCCAAGAACACATCAAAACGATCATCCACCATGATCAAGTAGGCTTTATCCCGGGAATGCAGGGTTGGTTCAATATACGGAAATCCATCAATGCAATACACTACATAAACAAACTCAAAGAACAAAACCACATGGTCATTTCATTGGATGCTGAAAAAGCATTTGACAAAATTCAGCATCCTTTCATGCTTAAAGTCTTGGAGAGAACAGGAATTCAAGGCCCATACCTAAACATAGTAAAAGCAATATACAGCAAACCGGTAGCCAGCATCAAACTAAATAGAGAGAAACTTGAAGCAATCCCACTGAAATCAGGGATCAGACAAGGCTGCCCCCGTTCTCCTTATCTTTTCAATATTGTACTTGAGGTACTAGCTCTGGCAATTCGACAACATAAGGAGGACAACATAAGAAGTCAAACTATCATTATTTTCAGACGACATGATAGTCTACCTAAGTGACCCAAAAAACTCCACTAGAGAGCTCCTACAGCTGATAAACAACTTCAGCAAAGTGGCAGGTTATAAAATCAACTCAAGCAAATCAGTGGCCTTCCTATACTCAAAGGATAAGCAGGCTGAGAAAGAAATTAGGGAAATGACCCCCTTCACAATAGCCACAAACAGTATAAAGTATCTTGGGGTGACTATTACCAAACATGTGAAAGATCTGTATGACAATAACTTCAAGACTCTGAAGAAGGAAATGGAAGAAGACCTCAAAAAATGGGAAAACCTCCCATGCTCATGGATCAGTAGAATCAATATAGTTAAAATGGCCATTTTGCCAATCAGGGCAACTCAATTCTTCACAGAGTTAGAAAGAGCAATTATCAAATCCATCTGGAACAACAAAAACCCAGGATAGCTAAAACTATTCTCAGCAACAAAAGAAAATCTGGGGGAATCAGTATCCCTGACCTCAAGCAATACTACAGAGCAATAGTGTTAAAAACTGCATGGTATTGGTACAGTGACAGGCAGGAGGATCAATGGAACAGGATTGAAGATCCAGAAATGAACCCACACACCTATGGCCACTTGATCCTCGACAAAGAGGCTGAAAACATCCAATGGAAAAAAAGATAGCCTTTTCAACAAATGGTGCTGGTTCAACTGGAGGTCAGCATGCAGAAGAATGCGAATTGATCCATCCTTGTCTCCTTGCACTAAGCTCAAATCCAAATGGATCAAGGACCTCCACATAAAGCCAGACACTCTGAAGCTAATAGAAAAGAAACTGGGGAAGACCCTTGAGGACATCGGTACAGGGAGAAAGTTTCTGAACAGAACACCAATAGCGTATGCTCTAAGAGCAAGAATTGACAAATGGGATCTCATAAAATTACAAAGTTTCTGTAAGGCAAAGGACACCATCAAGAGGACAAATCGGCAACCAACAAATTGGGAAAAGATCTTCACCAATCCTACATCAGATAGAGGGCTAATATCCAATATATATAAAGAACTCAAGAACTTAGATTCCAGAAAACCAAACAACCCTATTTAAAAATTGGGGTAGAGAGTTAAACAAAGAATTCTCACCTGAAGAACTTCGGATGGCGCAGAAGCATCTTAAAAAATGCTCAACTTCATTAGTCATTAGGGAAATGCAAATCAAAACAACCCTGAGATTTCATCTTACACCAGTCAGAATGGCTAAGATTAAAAATTCAGGAGACAGCAGGTGTTGGAGAGGGTGTGGAGAAAGAGGAACACTCCTCCACTGCTGGTGGGGTTGCAAATTGGTACAACCACTCTGGAAATCAGTCTGGCGGTTCCTCCGAAAACTGAGCACCTCACTTCCAGAAGATCCTGCTATACCACTCCTGGGCATATACCCAGAGGATTCCCCACCATGTAATAAGGATACATGCTCTACTATGTTCATAGCAGCCCTATTTATAATTGCCAGATGCTGGAAAAAAACCCAGGTATCCCTCAACAGAAGAGTGGATGCAAAAAATGTGGTATATCTACACAATGGAGTACTATTCAGCCATTAGAAACAATGAATTCATGAAATTCTTAGGCAAATGGATGGAGCTAGAGAACATCATACTAAGTGAGGTAACCCAGACTCAAAAGGTGAATCATGGTATGCACTCACTAATAAGTGGATATTAACCTAGAAAACTGGAATACCCAAAACATAATCCACACATCAAATGAGGTACAAGAAGAAAGGAGGAGTGGCCCCTGGTTCTGGAAAGACTCAGTGAAGCAATATTCGGCAAAACCAGAACGGGGAAGTGGGAAGGGGTGGGTGGGAGGACAGGGGAAGAGAAGGGGGCTTACGGGACTTTCGGAAAGTGGGGGGCTAGAAAAGGGGAAATTATTTGAAATGTAAATAAATTATATCGAATTAAAAAAAAACAAAAATAGAAAAAAAAAGAAATTGAAGGAGTCATAGAAAATCTTCCAACCAAAAAAAGCACAGGACCAGATGGTTTCAGTGCAGAATTCTATCAGACCTTCAAAGAAGACTTAACACCAATACTCTGCAAACTATTCCACAAAAGAGAAACAGAAGGAACACTACCCAATTCCTTCTATGAAGCCACAATTACGCTGATAACAAAACCACACAAAGATCAACAAAGAAAGAGAATTTCAGACCAATTTCCCTTATGAACATCAATGCAAAAATACTCAATAAAATTCTTGCCAGCCGAATCCAACAACACATCAAAATGATCATCCACCATGATCAAATAGGCTTTATCCCAGGGATGCAGGGTTGGTTCAATATACGGAAATCCATCAATGCAATACACTACATAAACAAACTCAAAGAAAAAACCACATGGTCATTTCATTTGATGCTGAAAAAGCATTTGACAAAATTCAGCATCCTTTTATGCTTAAAGTCTTGGAAAGAACAGGAATTCAAGGCCCATACCTAAACATAGTAAAAGCAATATACAGCAAACCGGTAGCCAGCATCAAACTAAATGGAGAAACTTGAAGCAATCCCACTAAAATCAGGGACTAGACAGGACTGCCCCCTTTCTCCTTATCTTTTCAATATTGTACTTGAGATACTAGCTCGGGCAATTTGACAACATAAGGAGGTCAAACGGATACAAATTGGAAAGGAAGAAGTCAAACTATCATTATTTGCAGATGACATGATAGTCTACCTAAGTGACCCAAAAAACTCCACTAGAGAACTCCTACAGCTGATAAACAACTTCAGCAAAGTGGCAGGTTATAAAATCAACTCAAGCAAATCAGTGGCCTTCCTATACTCAAAGGATAAGCAGGCTGAGAAAGAAATTAGGGAAATGGCCCCCCTTCACAATAGCCACAAACAGTATAAAATATCTTGGGGTGACTCTTACCAAACATGTGAAAGATCTGTATGACAATAACTTCAAGACTCTGAAGAAGGAAATGGAAGAAGACTTAAAAAAAAATGGGAAAACCTCCCATGCTCATGGATCGGCAGGATCAATATAGTTAAAATGGCCATTTTGCCAAAAGCAATATACAGATTCAATGCAATACCCATCAAAATCCCAACTCAATTCTTCACAGAGTTAGAAAGAGCAATTCTCAAATTCATCTGGAATAACAAAAAACCCAGGATAGCTAAAACTATTCTCAGCAACAAAAGAAATTCTGGGGGAATCAGTATCCCTGACCTCAAGCAATACTACAGAGCAATAGTGTTAAAAACTGCATGGTATTGGTACAGTGACAGGCAGGCAGATCAATGGAACAGGATTGAAGATCCAGAAATGAACCCACACACCTATGGCCACTTGATCCTCGACAAAGGGGCTGAAAACATCCAATGGATAAAAGATAGCTTTTTCAACAAATGGTGCTCGTTCAACTGGAGGTCAGCATGCAGAAGAATGCTAATTGATCCATCCTTGTCTCCTTGTATTAAGCTTAAATCCAAATGGATCAAGGACCTCCACATAAAGCCAGACACTCTGAAGCTAATAGAAAAGAAACTGGGGAAGACCCTTGAGGACATCGGTACAGGGAGAAAGTTTCTGAACAGAACACCAATAGCGTATGCTCTAAGAGCAAGAATTGACAAATGGGACCTCATAAAATTACAAAGTTTCTGTAAGGCAAAGGACACCATCAAGAGGACAAATCGGCAACCAACAAATTGGGAAAAGATCTTCACCAATCCTACATCAGATAGAGGGCTAATATCCAATATGTATAAAGAACTCAAGAAGTTAGATTCCAGAAAACCAAACAACCCTATTTAAAAAATGGGGTACAGAGTTAAACAAAGAATTCTCACCTGAAGAACTTCGGATGGTGGAGAAACATCTTTAAAAATGCTCAACTTCATTAGTCATTAGGGAAATACAAATCAAAACAACCCTGAGATTTCACCTTACACCAGTCAGAATGGCTAAGATTAAAAATTCAGGAGACAGCAGGTGTTGGCAAGGATGTGGAGAAAGAGGAACACTCCTCCACTGCTGGTGGGGTTGCAAATTGGTACAACCACTCTGGAAATCAGTCTGGCAGTTCCTCCGAAAACTGGGCACCTCACTTCCAGAAGATCCTGATATACCACTCCTGGTCATATACCCAATGATTCTCCAGCATGTAATAAGGATACATGTTCCACTATGTTCATAGCAGCCCTATTTATAATTGCCAGAAGTTGGAAAGAACCCAGGTATCCCTCAACAAAAGAGTGGATGCAAAAAATGTGGTATATATACACAATGGAGTACTATTCAGCCATTAGAAACAATGAATTCATGAAATTTTTAGGCAAATGGATGGAGCTGGAGAATATCATACTGAGGTAACCCAGACTCAAAAGATGAATCATGGTATACACTCGCTAATAAGTAGATATTAACCTAGAAAACTGGAATACCCAAAACATAATCCACACATCAAATGAGGTACAAGAAGAACGGAGGAGTGGCCCCTTATTCTGGAAAGACTCAGTGAAGCAGTATAGGGCAAAACCAGAACGGGGAAGTGGGAAGGGGTGGGTGGGAGGACAGGGGGAGAGAAGGGGACTAATGGGACTTTCGAGGAGTTGGGGGCTAGAAAAAGGGAACCCATTGGAAATGTAAATAAAAAATATATCGAATAAAAATATCTTATGTTCAAGGAACTGTAATTCTAGGAATAAAATTTGTTTGGGAACAACAACAATAAAGTAATAATACAAAAAAAATCAAGATAATGTCTGAAAATGTCTATAAGGTGATGTCATCTATTCATAATTGTAGACAAACAAACATACTACTTTAGCTTATTTGTTTATCTTGAGGCTTAACATAATGGATCTCAGAAAATGCTCAGCATCTTCTACCCCCAAAATCTGTCAGAAGTACTTATCCTGTAAACACTTATTTGTCCCTACTGCAAGGGACTATCTTAGGATTCTGGTTTGATTTTGTTTTGTTTGTTTGTTTGTTTGTTTTTGTTGTTTTTATGTAGGGGCTGAAGTAATGGCTCAACAGTTAAGAATACATGCTGTTCTTTGAAGAATACACGTTTAATCCTAGTTCCCATATGATAACTCACACCCATCTGAAACTCCAGTTCCAGGTGGCCCAACACCATCTCCTAGTCTCCTTAGGCACTGAGGATATATGCAGTGTACAAACATATATGCAAAGCACTCATGTACATAAAAGTGAGTAAACCTTTTTAAAAAGCAAAGGATGTTTTCAAGAAGGGAGGTGAGGAGGCCACATAATAAGCTCTGATAAGTGGGGAGGGTTTTAATACACAAGAATTTAAAGATATTGTTTCTAACATCAAGTAAATTATAGACCTGCTATGAAGTCATCAGTAACATATACGAGGACTTAGGTAGGATAGCCAGGTACTGAACTAAAAGATGCAGATAAAAGTGTCATTAAAGATGAGACACGATTTACTAAGAATGCCCTACAGAAGAATGTGTTACAAATCTTATCTCATCTGTACTGCCATATCTTCTCTTCTATACCCCAGCCCTTTGTTTGAAAGGACATTTGCAATAAACTAAATTGGACCTGTCTGAATAATACAGAAAAACCTTTCTATAGGTTAGAAGTCAATGGTTTACCTTGATATACTGTTGCTGTTTAACATATGCCACATACCATCCTCAGCCCCAGGGGATTAAACATTGTTCAGGCTAGTGTTCTGCTCACTATACCATATACCTTGTAAAGCCTATTCATCCCTCTAGAAAAAAAAAGTCCAAGCTATGTCCAAAACCTTAATTTCAGCCTATAAACCTGAGTGTTTACATGTGGATGATATTAACAGAAGTGTAAGATACCTAGGACATAATAGATGATCAGTTCCAGGTTGCAGCAATAAAGGAACTATCCAAGTAAATGATTCACATGCATTGTGGGCTTCTCATATACTGTAAGAAACATAAAGATATGTTTATATTACATTACAACTTATTAAGTGTCTAAAAACCAATGTACATGCCTTAATTTAAAAACTTTTATAGTGTCTTCTAGTTTCTATCTGCACTCAGGAGCTGACCCTGTGCTACAGCCCTCTGCACCCCAATCCCAACCAGAGAAAGCTTATCCTCTAGAAGCATTGACATACCCAAGATCACAGGCTCACAAGCTCACAGGATGGACAAGCTCCAGTCAGAAACAGTAAGGCCAGTTAACATCAGAGATAACCAGATGGTAAGAGGTAAGCAGAAGAACATAAGCAACAGACACCAATGCTACTTAGGATTATCAGAATGCAGTTCTCCAACTAGCAAGTCCCAGATACCCCAACACACTGAAAAAGCAAGATTCTGATCTAAAAATCACATCCGACAATGATGATAGAAAACCTTAAGGGACATAAATAACTCCCTTAAAGACATATAGGAGAACACAGGTAAACAAGTATTAGCCCTTAAAGAAGTAACATAAAAATACCTTAAGAAAAACACAAACAAACAGGGAAGGAACCGGACAAAATTGTCCAGGATATAAAAATGAAAATAGAAACAATAAATAAATTACAAAGGGAGACAGCCCTGGAGAAGAAAACCTAGAAAAGATATCAGGAGTCATAGATGCAAGCACAACCAACGGAATACAAGAGATAAAAGAGAGAATCTCAGGTTCAGAAGATACCATAGAAAACATTGACACAACAAAGAAAATGCAAAATGTAAAATCTCCTAACCCAAAATATCCAGGAAGTCCAAGACACAATGAAAAGATAAAACCTAAGGATAATAGGCATAGAAGATTCCCAAATAAAAGGGCCAGTAAATGTCTTAAACAAAATTCTAGGAAAAAAAAATTCCCCTAACCTAAAGAAAGAGATGCCCATAAATATACAAGAAAACTACCAAAAACAAAATCAGTTGGTCCAGAAAAGAAATTTCACCTGTCACATAATAATCAAAGCACCAAATACACAGAACAAAGAAAAAATATTAAAAGCAGTATGGGAAAAAGAAAAAAATAACTTATAAAGGCAGACCTATCAGAATTACACCAGACTTCTCAAAAGAGACTCTAAAAGCTAGAAGATCCTGGGCAGGTGTTATATAGACCCTAAGAGAACAAAAATGCCAGCCAAACTCATAATTGCCATAGATGGAGAAACAAAGACATTCCATGACAAAACCAAATTTACACAATGTCTTTCCACAAATGGAGCCCTACAACAGATAATAGATCGGAAACTCTAACATAAGGAGGAAAACTGTACCCAAGAAACAAAAAATTAATCTTTTTATAACAAACCCCAGAAAATTGGCCACACAAACATAATTCCACCTCTAAAATCAAAAATTATAGGAGGCAGCAATCATCTGTCCTTAATATATCTTAACATCAATGGATTCAATTCTCCAATTAAAAAAAAAAAAAGCATATACTAACTGACTGGATAGGTAAACAGGAGCAAGCATTTTGCCGAATACAGGAAACACACCTCAGTGACAAAGACAGGCACTAAAGTAAAGCCTGGAAAAAAAATTTCCAAGCAACTAATCTCAATAAACAAGCTGAAGTAGCCATTCTAATATTGAATAAAATCAACTTTCAATGAAAAGTTATCAACAAAAGATGAGGAAGGAAACTTCATACTCATCCAAGGAAAATTTCTACAAAAATGAAGCCAATTCTGAACACCTATGCCCCAAATGCAAGATCACTCACATTTGTAAAAGAAACATTATTAAAGTGCAAAGCACACATTTCACTTTGTACAATAATACTGGAGACTTCAACACTCCACTCTCACCAAAGGACAGATCATGGAAACAGAAATTAAACAGATACACAGTAAAACTACTACAAATTATAAACCAAATGGATTTAACAGATATTTATATAACATTTAACCCTAAAACATTATACCTTCTTCTCAGTACTGCATGGTGCCTTCTTCACAATTGACCATATAATTGTACACAAAATAAGCCTCAGCCAATACAAGAAGATTGAAATAATCCCATGCATTTTATGAGACCACCACAGACTATGGCTGGTCTTTAATAACAACAAAAACTATGGCACCCAACGTGGATTATAACTGGAAATGGAGAGGCAGAATGAGGTATGTTGTCTGAACGGAGCTCCATGGAAAAAGGAAAAAAGTTTATGTATTTGGCACAGTAAGCAACAGGGTATTAAATTTAGCGCTAACAATGTCACTTATTTCTAATGGATGTTGCTAAAGGAGTGCGTACAGATACAGGCTAGACTGAATTAGTGCAGGCCCGGCACTGAGATCAGCTAGGGTGTGACAACGAAATGGAACAGGGAGTTAATTTAGTTAGGCATTTGTCCGCAGTCTAAGAACCGCACCGGGCAAGAGAAATAGGGCATAAAATATGTAAAACAAAATAAAAAAAGTATAAAACAAAAAACAAACAAAACTTTTCTAGAAACATGAAGGAAGAGGAAGAGAAGGAAAATGGATTTAATTACATTGCAGGCGTGCTTCAATTTCTATGTCTTCGGTGCACCGATTGTCTGTCCACGTGTATTTGTTTATTTGTCCATGTTTTGTGTGAATGACTGTTTGTTTCATGTTGAAAAAATAAAAATCAGTGAAAATTTCGTTTGCTGGGGCCTCTTGAGCAGGTCTTAGGCTGATGTAAAGCCATGCACAGCAGCGGGCAATGGTGGCGCACGCCTTTAATCCCAGCACTTGGGAGGCAGAGCGCAGGGTGGCGCAAGCACAAGGGCCAAAGCGGGCCTGGAAGGAGCCCAAAACTCAGCGGGCCACGGAAGGGTGGCCCGGGCAGTGGCAGCGGCTGTGGAGCATAATGCAGTGTGGCACAGCCTCAGCAGCAGGCCTGGGGCAGCGGCTATGACTTTGGACTCAAGCCAAGCGGCCTCTGGGCATGGCCTGAGGGACTCAGTTTTTCCGCGGGACAGCAGGATGGAGGTGTCTCCCTACTGCTTCCTCCCTGTGCACCTAGCCTGGGGCCTCTGGTTTTGCAGGAGGCACCTAGCGGCCAGCTTGCAATTAGTCTAACCATAGAGATCTGCTTATTTGAAACAAAGCATGAGTTTCTGGCCAAGAAATTTGGCAGATTCATACAGATATGATTCAAAATACAATTCAAAGGATTCCCCGGCATGCAATAAAGACACATGCTCCATTAAGTTCATAGCAGCCTTATTTATAATAGCCAGAAGCTGGAAAGAACCCAGATGCCCCTCAAAGGAGGAATGGATACAGAACATGTGGTATATTTACACAATGGAATACTACTCAGCAATTAGAAACAATGAATTCACAAAATTTTTAGGCAAATGGTTTGATCTGGAAAATATCATCCTAAGTGAGGTAACCCAATCACAAAAGAATACACATGGAATGCAATCTCTGATAAGTGGATATTAATTAGCCCAGAAGCTCTGAATACCCAAGGCATAAATTGCATAACAAATGACTCCCATGAAGAAGTTTGGAGAGGGTCCTGATCCTGGAAAGGATTGATCTAGCAAGGGAAGGGAATATAAGAACAGAGAAAAGGGAGGGAGGTGATTGGAGAAGGGATGGAGAGAAGAAAGTTTATGGGACATATGGGGAGGGGGGATCCGGGAAAGGGGAAATCATTTGGAATGTAAACAAAGAATATAGAAAATAAAAATATTAAAAAAAAATACAATTCAAATATAGCCTTGCCTTATGTGAGGAGTGTTTTGTCTCTGCCTCAGTACAAGAAGCTAAGATTTTAGATTTTTAATATGTTTTATTTATAAAATTTTCTTTTGTTTTATAAAAATATTTGTTTATAAAAATGTTTTGTTTATAGAAAAACAGGCCTTTGCTTTTGGGTTTTTAAATTTTTTTAAATAAATAATTTTCAAAGGTTATTAAAATAAATTAATTTGCTAAGACATCTCTTTAAGTTTGCCACAGAAGGACTTAAACCTATTTTCAAGGCAGATATAAATCAACTGGCAAAGGATAGATAATTTTACAGATAAACGCTGCTATAATCAGCTGTTTATGGTATATGTTCACTGCCATTCCTTGGCAAAAGTAACAATATAGAATCACATTTTTTGCTCTCAAAATTAAGTTTTTTACATCCTTCAATAAAGATATTGATATGTTGTTAAAATGTTATAGAGATATTTTAAAGAAATGTTTTAAGAGCCTAATAAAATGTTTATTCATTGCTTCAAGCAAAAATCAAATTAATTATTATTAATGGTTGATCTATTACATGGCAAACCTTTTTAGGCAAACTTAATAATTGTTATCCAAAAAATAAGTTGTTGCAATTTACTTTATATTTCTATACATACATCCCATGAAGATTATATCAACTATGGGAGTAAAGTTTATATAATTAGATCACATGTTTATTCCTTTAAGTTTCTCCCTGCTTCAGCACAAATAACTGACTTAGGAGCTTTAGCAGCTATTTTTAAGATGTTAAAAATCAAGCTTTTAATAATTATATATATATGTATATATATATACATATATATATCATGGTTTACAATTGCTTAAAGTTGTTCCATTTTTAATACTGCTAATTTTTAATTTTTACAATTGTTTATACAAATATAATTCAAATTTCAAAGGATATGTTCTCTAAATGACTGTCCTTTAGATATTTATATGCTAACCCAAAGGCTGGAGAGACAGCCATGGGTGCTGGGAGCCAAACTCTTATATTTAATAGTTGTAAGCCTGGAGAGATGGCTCAGCCATTAAAGGCCACGCCCATTAAAGGCTAGGCCCTCATTCACGGAGCATGGGAGTTCATATCCAAATGACCACATGGTGGCTCACAACCGCCTGTGATGAGATCTGACTCCTTCTTCTGGTGTGTTATATATAATTAATCTTTTAAAGGGTGCCTGGGCAAGACCCCTTAAGGCAAGGCACATAAAATTTATATCCTAAACAAGCTATATAGAAACATTCAGATGTACAAAAGTGTACATTTTGATGATATTTATATCATCAAAAGGGTAATGGCTTAAAAAATAATTTTATATTTTTATGCACATCAAATTATAAAGATTTATTCTTGATGTCCTCAATTTCTACTTCTACCACATAATGGTGTTGATTCTAGAGGATTTAATTAATTTTTACAGATAAACGATACTCATATTTCTAATTTAAAAAATTAAAATATGTGCATATAACTATGATTCATTTTTGGGCCTTCTAATTGTAACTGCTCTAGCAAAAGGCAACTGAGAATGCTACGTTTATTTTCTATAATTACATAGTTATTGCCTATGTTGTGGTATATGCTTGGTGTTCCAACTTGGATTGGAACAAACATTGGAACTGGCCATTTAATAAATAAAGGTTATTCATTTGAGATATCTTTGACAATTTGATTCTTTATTATCCTCAAAGATGAGGTAATATAAAATATTTTTGAAAAAACAAAACAAAATCTTCTTTTAAAAAAAGGAAAGGGGAAATGGTATCCCCGTGCTTATCATTTGAATTATGCATAAATATTTTTAAGAAAATTTTAAAATTTGGATGCCAAGGAAATCCTTGCTAAATGTATATGGCATCTTATCACTAGGCATGCTGGTGCCTAGATAAAATGGAAAATTCACTTATTGGCATGGCTGTTGTCCTCAAGATAGATTAATAATGTTTTTTTAGATATGCATGAGGTTGTATTTTCTAATATGATCTTTACAGCCGCTGCATAATGCTCTTTTGATTTTCATAGATGGCTCTTCTGAAGGAAGAGGTAGATATCTTATTTATAATCAACAGGTGGTTATAGAAACACCTGGGCTCAGCTCAGTTAGCAGAGCTGACAATGGTATTGTACTGGCTAGTTTTGTGTGTCAACTTGACACAGGCTGGAGTTATCACAGAGAAAGGAGCTTCAGTTGGGGAAGTACCTCCATAAGATCCAGCTGTGGGGCATTTTCTCAATTAGTGATCAAGTGATCAGGGCCCCTTGTGGGTGGTACCACCTTTGGGCTGGTGCTCTTGGGTTCTATAAGAGAGCAGGCTGAACAAGCCAGGGGAAGCAAGCCAGTAAGAAACATCCCTCCATGGCCTCTGCATCAGCTCCTGCTTCCTGGCCTGCTTGAGTTCCAGTCCTGACTTCCTTTAGTGATGAACTGCAACGTGAAAGTGTAAGTTCAATAAACCCTTTCCTCTCCAACTTGCTTCTTGGTCATGATGTTTGTGCAGGAATAGAAACACTGACTAAGACAAATTGGTAAAAGCGTAGTGGTACCCCACTACTGGTTCCTGTGACAATCTGGCCATGCTTTGGGGAGGATTGTGGAAGGACTTTGGAACTTTGAGCTAGAAAAGCTGTGGAAAGTTCTGTAGGAGCTTGGAAGACAATGTTACAAACAGTGCAGAAGATGGAGGCCTGGCTTGTGAAATTTCAGAGGAAAGATTAAAGACTCTTACAGTGGCCATGTTTTGATTGTGAAGATTCTGTGGTTTTGGTTAGCTGGGGCTGAAGAATCAGCTGTGAATAACAAGATACCAGAACCACTAAGCAAACCTTTGTGTTACTGGGACTATTGATGCTGGTTAGCTGGAGCTAAGAAATTAGCGGTGATTAAGAAGAGACCAGCATCACTGAGATGAAGTCTTCTTGGAACTGTTTTCTGAGAGCACGGAGAGTGTGTTCCAGAGATAGCCACAGTTGTATTTTGTGCTGTGGCTGGACTTGGTACTGTTTAAGAGTCACCCAGGTGGTACTGGTTTAAAAGGCATGAAGGGGTCATGAAGAGCAGCTGAGGCTCTTGGCACAGTGAGAGGCTACGGAAGGCCATTGGTGAAGGTGCAGCTTCAGTTGCAATTGATGGCCCAGGACTTGAAGGGGTCATGCATAGGAGCAGAGGCTTTTCACCATCAAGAGAGCCTATGAGAGGCTATTGGTGAAGCCTAATTACAGTGGAAGATAGCAGTAGTTTGGAGATGCCAGTACCATGCTATGACCACCAAGAACAGCAGTGGAGTACAGGCAGTTGGAGCCTAGAAGATAACCTGTTTGCTACAAAGGGCAGGACTGAAGAAGTGACCCAAGCCCTTGGAGGAGCCCATAAGATCGTGAGTTGGATCCCAGACATTGAATCATTGGAGTTTGAGTTTTACTTTTGGTTGTGACTGTGCCCTGATATGTTTCCCTCTTGAAGAAAGTATTTTAGTGGAGCCCACAGTTAAGAGACTTTGAATTTTTAAAGGACTTTGAATTTTAAAGATGTTGGACATTTTAAGGTGATTGAACTTTTAATATGTAAAGACTGTGGGACTTTTAAAGTAATTTAGATCTTGGGGATGAATAAGAAAGTAAGGGTTGAGGCTTAATTGTGATGTGTTTGTGTGTCGAGTTGACAAGGGGTCAATTGTACTGGTTAGTTTTGTGTGTCAACTTGACACAGGCTGGAGTTATCACAGAGAAAGGAGCTTCAGTTGGGGAAGTGCCTCCATGAGATCTAGCTGAGGGGCATTTTCTCAATTAGTGATTGAGTGGTCAGGGCCCATTGTGGGAGGTACCACCTTTGGGCTGGTGCTCTTGGGTTCTATAAGAGAGCATGCTGAGTAAGCCAGGGGAAGCAAGTCAGTAAGAAACATCTCTCCATGGCCTCTGCATCAGCTCCTGCTTTCTGACCTGCTTGAGTTCCAGTCCTGACTTCCTTTAGTGATGAACTGCAACATGGAAGTGTAAGCTCAATAAACCCTTTCCTCCCCAACTTGCTTCTTGGTCATGATGTTTGTGCAGGAATAGAAACCCTGATAAGACAGTTATTAAATGTTTTACAACCTATAAATAATACTTTTAAATCTTTTACAATTAGCTTGTATGTTGCAGAATTTGTCCTTTTATTGGAAACCTATGGCACGTTTAAATTTAATATGCCATCAGGATATTTGTTTTCACTATTGTAAAACAATACCCTAACTGTCTTTCCTTATATCCAGCTCCTCTTTTAGGAGTTGATCCATGTGGCCTTATGCCCAATCATTTTTGACAAATGGATGTAACTCACTATGCAAAATTGAAAACTTAAAATTTATACATGTTTACATTGATACTTGTTCAAGTTTTTTTTCACTTCTCTACATTTGGGAGAAGCCTCTAAATGTAATCAATCATTGTTCACAAGCTTTTTATACCATGGGATTACCCAAAGTTATTAAGACAGACAATGGGGCCAATCTACACTGGCAATAACTTTATCTCATTTTGTAAAGAATTTGGTTTTAAACATAAAACTGGAATTCCTTATAACCCAATGGGTCAAGGAATTGTTGATTGTGCACATTGCACTCTTAAAAATTGACCTTTTAAAACAAAGAAGGTGGAAACTATACCCTTCTAGATCACCCAAAGCACGCCTTGCTTTTGTTTTGTTTGTTTTGAATTTCTTGCAAACTGATGCTAAACGTCAGTCTGCAGCAGATCGCCATTGGCAACTTGCCATTTCTAATCTTATGCCATGGTTAAATGGCGGGACACTTTAACTAATACATGGAATGTTTCAGACCCTGTTTTAATATGGAGAAGATGTTCTATTTATATTTTCTCTCAAAAAGAAGATGGAGCCTGATGGCTGCCAGAAAGATTGATATGATAGATAAATAGAGACCCTGAATCAGCTGGTAAGTTTGACTAATTCAATAATATTCTTAAAGCTGCTTTTCCTCTAGCCATTAATTTGCAAGCCAGGTTTTATTCCTGAGCTACTAATTTACAACCAAATTAAATACCATGGGCTCTCCATGGAAACAGTCCAAACAGTTTTTCCTTTTAATCTCTTCTTTTGTGTTTCAAGCAGGTATCTCTCAGATACAGCACTCGAAGGCAGGCTGCTACAGCAATGGCTTCCAGGGCTCAACGATGGGTGGCTGTGTAGGTCCGCCAGCTCACATTCACAGGACATTTACTTTACCAGTGGATCCCCAAAGATGGAGCCGCATAGAACTCAGATCTATGCATATTTGTTAATTAAACAAACATGGGCATCAGTTATGAGGTGCGAGGCAAAGCACTGCAAGGGAAAAGGAACTGTTCTGCTTCTGAGTCTCCCTGAAAGTACACCTGACTGCATAGGGGTTGACGTTGAGAGACTGTCCTTAAAATATTAAGGCAGTCTATTTCTCTCCCTTAGAAAAGACGTCAATTAATATTTAAGGGGGTGAGGCCAATGCTTTCCCTCACTGGTCAAAGCCCAACGTCTTTTGACGAATATATTTATCCACTGGGTTTTTAAAAAAAAAATTAATAATTAAGGGGGAATGTGTCCCTTCCCCATCCAGCATTGAGCTAGGCTTTTCAGCCTCTTTCGTCAACCTGTGACATTCCTGGCCACCAGTCCCCACTTTCCACTTGTGCTATTCCTGACCATTGTTCTTCAGAGAGCAATACAGCTGGTGTTTTCACCTGAAAGTCATGGCAGCCTCAGGCCAGTCTCACCTGGAAGCATCCTGGACCTGTTAGACGTGAAGTGCTCTGATCTTAGAAGGCAACCTGCTGAGATTAGAGCCAACAAGTTCTTGGATCTCTCCTTGATGTCTGGGGGGGAAGGGCTTGCCCAAAAACTGTTAAAAGGTCTGACTGACATTAAAGTTCAGGCCTCGATCAGTAAAATATTGCCCTAGCCTCTTTCTTTCGCCCCTTCCCCATATATTCCTCAGCTTCTGTTCCAGGAACCCAGTTCATAGTTGCTGCAGGCAGCTATGGAATACAACAAAAAACAACAGAAAAAAAAAAAAAAAACAACCACATACAGATGGAAGCTGAACAACTCTCAGTGATAACCTGATCATGGAAGAAATAAAGAAATTAAAGACATTATACAATTTTACGAAAATGAAGGCATAAGATACCAAAACTTATGGGGCACAATGAAAGCAGTGATAAGAGGAAATTTCGTAGCTCTGAGTGCCTCCATAATGAAACTTAAGAGAGCATACACTATCAGCTTAGCAGCACATCTGAAAGCTCTAGAACAAAAAGAAACAGGTATGATGAAGAGATGTAGACAGCAAAAAATAATCAAACTCAGATCTGAAACTAACCAAGTAGAAACAAAGAAAACTATACAAAGAATCAAAAAAAAGGGGGGGGGGGAGCTAGTTCTTTGAGAAAATCAACAAAACAGAAAAACCCATAGCCAGACTAATAAGAGGTCACAGAGATGGTATACAAATTAACAAAATTAGAAATGATAAGGGAGATATAACAGAAAATGAACAAATTCAAAAAATTTTCAGATACTACTACAAAAATCTATACTTTGCAAAACTGGAAAGTATAAATGAAATGGATGATTTTCTAGACAGATACCAGGTACCATATTTAAATCATGATCAGATAAAACATCCAAAAAATTCCCATAATTCCTAAAGAAATAGAAGCAGTCATTAAAAATCTCCCAACAAAAGAGAGGCCAGGACAAGACGGTTTTAGTTCAAAATTACATAAGACCTTCAAAAAGACCCACCATCAATACTCTTCTATGTATTCCCCAAAATAGATACAGAAGGAACACTACCCAATTTGTTCTATGAAGCCACGGTGACACTGATACCTAAACCACACAAAGACCCAACCAAAAAAAGTGAACTTCAGACCAATTTTCCTTATGAATATTAGTACAAAAATACTCAATAAAATTCTTACAAGCCACATCCAAGAACACATCAAAATGATCACACACCATGGTCAAGTAGGCTTCATCCCATGGATGCAG
Organism: Apodemus sylvaticus; assembly: GCF_947179515.1. NCBI lineage: Eukaryota > Metazoa > Chordata > Mammalia > Rodentia > Muridae > Apodemus > Apodemus sylvaticus. The sequence continues at coordinate 113,033,995 of NC_067472.1, forward strand.
GAATGGTTCAATATATGGAAATCCATTAACATAATCCACTATAAAAACAAACCCCAAAAAACCACAGGATCATCTCATTATATGCTGAAAACATTTCTGACAAAATATAACACCCATTCATGATAAAAATATTGAAAATAACAGAAATTCAAGGTTCATACCAAAATATAATAAAAGTAATATATAGCAAGTCAATAGCCAACATCAAACTAAATGGAGAGAAAATTGAAGTAATGCCATTAAAATCAGGGAAAAGGTATGGCTGCCCACTCTCTCACTGTCAACTCAATATATAGTACTTGAAATTTTAGCCAGAGCAATTGGGCAACCAAATGAGAACAAAGGAATACAAATTTGAAAGGAGGAAATCAAAATATTACTATTTGTGGATGAAATGATAGGATATATAAGTGATCAAAAAAAAAAAAAAAAGTCCATGAGAGAACTCCTACAGCTGATAAAAAAACTTCAGCAAAGCAGCTAAATACAAAATTAACTAAAACAAATCCATAGCCTTCCTCTACTCAAAGGATAAACAGGCTGAGAAAGAATTTAGGGAAACCACACCCTTCACAATATTCAAAAGCAAGTGAAAGATCTATATGACAAGAACATCAAGTCTCGGAACACAGTCTTCCTGGGTTCCTTCTGCATGTAGGAGCTGGGCAGCTCTACAGCTGTCTGGGCACATATCCTGCAAGGGAGCATATGACCTGCAGAGAATCCCATAGTTAGAGGGAGCCCTATGATCTGAGGTCGCCACCATCTTGGCTCCTGTGACCAAGCAGCCAGCACAGCCAGGTACTCAGGGAACAACAGAGTAAAAGACCACTCAGGACACAGTTAGCCTGGGTTCCTTTTGCACATAGGAGCTGGGCAACTCTACAGCTGTATGGGCATGTATCCTGCAAGGGAGCATTTGACCTTCAGGGAGTCCTGCGCTTAGAGGGAATCCTGCTCCCAGAGACCTGTGCCACATCTGACATGGGAAACATCCCACTTCCTGATACTCTCTGGAGAACTGGCAGGAGCAGGTTATTTGACCTGTGCCCCCTTCTGACATGGGGAAGAGCCTACTTCCCGATACTCTCTAGAGAACAGGGAGGATCACGGCATTCAAGAGCTGGCAGGAGCAGGTCACTCGAGAACTGGCACCAGTAGGTACATTCGAGAACCAGCATCAGCAGAGCATTTGAAATCCAGCAGCAGCAGAACATTTGAGAAATAGCAGCCTTCAGGGCATTCGACCTTTGCCAAGTCTGCCACAGGAAAGACCCCATCACCTGATACTTCCTGGAGAACCAGCTGTTTGCAGGGCATTGGTGAGAAAAGGAATCCCAGGAGTACAGAAACACAGACCAGCAGGACAGAGAAGATAGAGACAGCAAGACCAGCTAACACTGGAGATAACAAGATGGACAAAGGCAAACACAAGATCATTACCAAGAGTAACCAAGGCAACATGGCCCCATCAGAACCCAGTTCTCCCACAAAAGCAAATCCTTTATACTCCATCACATCAGAAAAGCAAGAGCTAGATTTAAAATCATATCTCCTATTGTTGATGGAGGACTTCAAGAAGGACATAAATAATTCCCTTAAAGAAATACACAAGAACATGGGTAAACAGAAACACAAAAATTCCCTTAAAGAAAGACATGAGAATATGGATCAAAAGGTAGAAGCCCTTAAAGAGGAAACACAAAAATCTCTTAAAGAAATACAGGAAAACATGAGTCAACAGGTAGAAGCCTTTAAAAATGCAATACAAAAATCCCATAGGGAATTATGGGTCAATATACAGAAGCCCTTAAAGAGGAATCACAAAAATCCCTGAAAGAAACATGGGTCAACTGGTAGAAGCCCTTAAAGAGAAATCACAAAAATTCCTTAAAGAATTTCAGGAAAAAACAAACAAGTGAAGGACCTGAACAAAACTATCCAGGATCTGAAACTGGAAATAGCATCAACAAAGAAATCTTAAAGTAAGACATCTCTGAAGATGGAAAACCTTGGAAAGAATTCAGGAGTCATCGATGCAATCATCAACAACAGAATACAAGAAATAGAAGAAAGAATCTCAGATGCTCAAGATTCCATATAAAACACTGACTCAACAGTCAAAGAAAATGCAAAATGCAAAAACCTTGTAACCCAAAACATCCAGGAAATCCAGGACAAAATGAGAAGACCAAACCTAAGGATTATAGGTATAGAAGAAAGCAGGGATTTACATCTTAAAGGCCCGATAAATATCTTCAACAAAATTGTAGATGAAAATTTCCCAAACCTAAAGAAAGAGATGCCCATGAACATACAGGAAGCCTACAGAACTCCAAACAGATTGGAACAGAGCAGAAATACCTCCTGTCACACAATAATCAAAACACCAAATGCACTAAACAAAGAATATTAAAAGCAGTGAGAGAAAAAGATCAAGTAACATATAAACGCAGACCTATCAGAATTACACCAGACTTCTCACCAGAGACTATGAAAGCCAGAAGAGCCTGGACAGATGTCAGAGACCCTAAGAGAACATTAATGTCAGGCCGGACTACTTTTTCAGCAAAACTTTCAATTACCATAGACGGAGAAAACAAAACATTCCATGACAAAAGCAAATTTACACAATATCTTTCCACAAATCCAGCTCTGCAAAGAATAATGGGTGGAAAATACCAACACAAGGCAGCAAACCATACAGTAGAAAATTCAACAAGATAATCTTTCAACAAACCCAATAGAAGATAGATACACAACCAGAATGTCACCTTTAACTAAGAAGATAACAGTAAGAAACAATCACTTTTCCTTAATATCTTTTAATATCAAGGGTCTCAACTCCCCTATAAAAAGACATAGACTAATGGACTGGATACATAAACAGGACCCAACGTTTTGCTGCATATAAGAAACCCACTTCAATGACAAAGACAGTCACTATTTAAGAGTCAGAGGTTGGAAAACAATTTTCCAAGCAAATGGTCCCAAGAAACAAGTTGGAGTAGCCATTCTTATATCAGATAAAATTGACTTTCAACCAAAAGTTGTCAAAAAAGATAAGGAGGGACACTTCATACTGGTCAAAGGAAAAGTCTACCAAGATGAACTCTCAATTCTGAATATCTATGCTCTGAACGCAAGGACACCCACATTCATAAAAGAAACAAATAAATCTCAAATCACACATTGCACCCCACACAATAATACTGGGAAACTTCAACACCCCACTCTCAAAAATGGACAAATCATGGAATCAGAAGCTAAACAGAGATACAGTGAAACTAACTGAAGTTATGGACCAAATGGATCTAATAGATATTTATAGAACATCCCACCCTAAAGTAAATAAATATACCTTCTTCTCAGCACCTCATGGTACCTTCTCAAAAATTAACCATATAATTAGACACAAAACAGGCCCCAACAGACACAGAAATATTGAAATTATTCCATGCATCTTATCAGATCACCACGGCCTAAGGCTGGTCTTAAGCTCAAACAAAGGCAATGGAAAACACACATACACATGGACTTTGAACAATGTTTTTCTCAATGATAGCTTGGTCAAGGAAGAAATAAAGAAAGAAATTAAAGACTTTTTAGAATTTAATGAAAATTAAGACACATCATACCAGAATTTATGGGACACAATGAAAGCAGTGCTAAGAGGAAAACTCATAGCTCTGAGTGACTCCAAAAAGAGAATGGAGAGAGCTTACACTAACAGCTTGACAGTCCACTTGAAAGCTATAGAACAAAAGGAAGCAAATACCTCCAAGAGGAGTAGACTGAAGGAAATAATCAAACTTAGGGCCAAAATCAACCAAACAGAAACAAAAAGAACTATACAAAGAATCAACAAAATAAGGAGCTGGTTCTTTGAACAAATCAACAAGATAGATAAACCCTTAGCCAGACTAACCAGAGGGCACAGTGACAGTGTCCAAATTAATAAAATCAGAAATGAAAAGGGAGACACAACAACAGAAACTATGGAAATTCAAAAAATCATCAGATCCTACTACAAGAGCTTATATTCAACAAGGTTTGAAAACCTGGGTGAAATGCACAACTTTCTAGATACATACCAGGTGCCAACTTTAAAACAGGATCAGATAAATCATCTAAATAGTCCCATAAGTTCTGAAGAAATAAAAGCAGTCATTAATAATCTCCCATCAAAAAAAGTCCAGGACCAGATGGGTTTAGCAGAGAATTCTATCAGATCTTCAAAGAGTTAATACCGATACTCTTCAAACTTTTCCACGAAATAGAAACTAAAGGAACACTACCCAACTCATTCTATGAAGCCACAATAACCCTTATACCTAAATCAAAGACCAAATATGGAAGGAGAGCTTCAGACCAATCTCCCTCACGATCATTGATGCAAAAATATTGAACAAAATCCTGGCCAACCGAATCCAAGAATGCATCAAAACTATAATTCACCATGATCAGGTAGGCTTCATTCCAGGGATACAGGGATGGTTCAATATACAGAAATCTGTCAATGTAATCTGCTACATAAACAAACTAAAGGAAAAAACCACATGGTTATTTCATTAGCTGCTGAAAAGGTTTTTGACAAAATCCATCATCCCTTCATGATAAAAGTCTTGGAGAGATTGGGAATCCAAGGCCCATACCTAAACATGGTGAAAGCAATATACTGCAAACCAGTAGCCAACATCAAATTAAATGGAGAGAAACTTGAAGCAATCCCACTAAAACCGGGGACCAGACAAGGCTGCCCATTCTCTCCCTATCTATTCAATATAGTACTTGAAGTCCTAGACAAAGCAATCAGGCAGCAAAAGGAGGTCAAAGGTATACATATTGGAAAGGAAAAAGTCAAAATATCACTACTTGCAGATGATAGATAGTATACTTAAGCGACCCTAAAACTTCCACCAGAGAACTCCTAAACAATTTCAGCAAAGTGGCTGAATATAAAGTCAACTCAAGCAACTCAGTAGCCTTTCTCTACTCAAAGGATAAACAAGCAGAGAAAGAAATTAGGAAAATGACACCCCTCCAATAGTCTCAAATAATATGTCATACCTAGGTGTGACCCTAGCAAAGCAAGTCAAAGATCTATAGGACAAGAACTTTAAGTTTCTGAAGAAAGAAATCAAAGAAAGTCTCAGAAGGTAGAAAGATCTCCCATGTTCATGGATTGGTAGAATCAATATAGTAAAAATGGCCATCTTTCCAAAAGCAATATACAGATTCAATGCAATTCCCATCAAAATCCCAAATCAATTCTTCATAGATCTAGAAAGAGCAATTCTCAAATTCATCTGGAATAACAAAAAACCCAGGATAACACAAACTATTGTCCACAACAAAAGATCTTCTGGGGGAATAACCATCCCTGACCTCAAGCTCTACTACAGAGCAGTAGTGATAAAAACTGTTTTGTATTGGTATGCAGACAGGTAGGAAGATCATAGAATTGAAGACACAGAAATGAACCCACACACATCCGGTCACTTGATATTTGACAAAAGAGCTAAAAACATCCAGTGAAAACGAGATAGCATTTTTAACAAATGGTGCTGGATCAACTAGAGATCTGCATGCAGAAAAATGCAAATAGACCCATTCTTATATCCTTGTACAAAGCTCAAGTCCAAGTGGATCAAGGATCTGCATATAAAACCAGACACACTGAAGCTTATAGAGGAGAAAGTGGGGACGAAACTTTTTTTTTCAATATATTCTTTATTTACATTTCAAGTGATTTTTCCCATTCCTGGATCCCTCCTCCATGAAAGTCCCATAAGCCCTCTTCCCTCCCCCTGTTCCCCAATCCACCCCTTCCCACTTCCCTGTCCCTGCACTGACTGAGCCTTTCCAGGACTGGGAGCCACTCCTTCCTTCTTCTTGGGCATCATTTAATATGGGAATTGTGTCTTGGGTATTCCAAGCTTCTAGGCTAATATCCATTTATCAGTGAGTACATACTATGAGTGTCCTTTTGAGACTGGGTTACCTCACTTAGGATGATGTTCTCCAGTTCCATCAATTTGTCTAAGAATTTCATGAATTCATTGTTTCTAATGGCTGAATAGTACTCCATTATGTATATAAACCACATTTTCTGTATCCATTCCTCTGTTGAGGGACATCTGGGTTCTTTCCAGATTCTGGCTATTATAAATAGGGCTGCTATGAACATAGTAGAGCATCTATCCTTATTACATGCTGGGAATTCCTCTGGTTATATTCCCAGGAGTGGTACAGTGCGGTCCTCCAGAAGTATCATTCCCAGTTTTCTGAGGAACCACCAGACTGATTTCTAGAGTGGTAGTACCAGCTCACAAGCCCACCAAAACTGGGGAAGACCCTTGAGGACATAGGCACAGTGGAAAATTTCCTCAACAGAACACCAATAGCTTATGCTCTAAGATCAAGAATTGACAAATGGGACCTCATAAAATTATAAAGTTTGTAAGGCAAAGAACACCATCAAAAGGACAAAACAGCAACCAACAAGTTGGGAAAAGATCTTCACGAACCCTACATCTGAAAGAGGTCTAATATCCAATATATATAAAGAATTCAAGAAGTTAGACCCCAGAAAACCAAATAACCCTATTAAAAAATGGGGTATAGAGCTAAACAAAGAATTTTCACCTGAAGAACTTCAGATGGCTGAGAAGCACCTTAAGAAATGTTCAACATCATTAGTCATTAGGGAAATGCAAATCAACATAACCCTGAGGTTTCACCTCACACCAGTCAGAATGGCTAAGATTAAAAACTCAGGAGACAAGGCACAAATCGCATAACAAATGACTCCCATGAAGAAGTATGGAGAAGGTCCTGATCCTGGAAAGGATTGATCTAGCATTGGAGGGGAATATAAGGACAGAGAAAAAAAGGAGGGAGGTGATTGGAGAATGGATGGAGAGAAGAAGGTTTATGGGACATATGGGGAGGGGGGAATCCAGGAAAGGGGAAATCATTTGGAATGTAAACAAAGAATATAGAAAATAAAAATATTAAAAAAAAAACTCAGGAGACAGCAGGTATTGGCGAAGATGTGGAGAAAGAACACTCCTCCACTGCTGGTGGGATTGCAAGCTGGTGCAACCACTCTGGAAATCAGTCTGATGGTTCCTCAGAAAACTGGGCATGACATTCCCAGAGGACCCTGTTATACCACTCCTGGGCATGTACCCAGAGCATTCCCTGGCATGCAATAAGGACACATGCTCCACTGTGTTCATAGCAGCCTTATTTATAATAGCCAGAAGTTGGAAAGAACCCAGATGTCCCTCAATGGAGGAATGGATACAGAAAATGTGGTATATTTACACAATGGTATACTACTCAGCAATTAAAAACAATGAATTCATGAAATTCTTAGGCAAATGGTTGGAACTGGAAAATATCGTACTAAGTGATATGTAACTCAATCACAAAAGAACACACATGGAATGCAGTCACTGATAAGTGGATATTAGCCCAGAAGCTCAGAATACCCAAATCACAACCCACGTATCAAATCATTCCCAAGAAGAAGGAAGAAGAGGGCCCGTGTCCTGGAAATGCTTGATGCAGCATTGTAGAGGATTGCAAGGACAGAGGAGTGGGAGAGGGTTAATTGGGAAACTGACGGAGGGAAAAGGACTTATGGGTCTTAGTGGGAGGGGAGAACCAGGAAAGGGAAAATCATTTGGAATGTAAACAAAGAATATAGAAAAAAATCCAGACATTTTACTAACTATTAAGCAATCAGTAACTAAAGACTAGAGAGATAGTTCAATGCTTAAGAGCACTGATGCTCTTAAGGACCAGGGTTAGGTTTACAAAATGCCTCACAACTTGGCCAGGTAAAGACTCAACAGAGGCCCCAACAAAGGGAAACTGGGGGGGAGGGGGGAGTGTGTCTGGTAAAGGGGCATATACATGGAGGCAGGGGGAGGGAGCAGGGAGAGGGGTTGGAGGGGTCATAGAGGAGGGGAAAAATCAGGAATCAGTTTTACCATTGGCAATGTAAATGAAGACGATATTCAATACAAAAAGAACAAAAGAACAAAATGTCTCAGAACATGTAAAACTCAGGTTCCATGGTATTTGATGATTCACCTGACCTCTGTAAGTTCCTGTATGCACTCAGGCACACAGTCACAATGAAGTAACTAAATATGAATAAATAATGTTAAAGTAATTATAAAAGAGGATCATATAAGTCAATGTATACAAGCCAATACTCTTCCTCTTCTCTCTATTCCAGACCAAGCAATGAGAGACATAAATGCAGAAGAAAGAGAAAATCATTCATCTTACCTTGAAATTTAAAAAAAAAAAAAAGGCTTCTGTTTACACAAGGAAATGCCCATTCACCCAAACTGGACATCAGGGCAAGCTAGTTCTCTTGATGACTCTTCATCACCATCCCTTCTGCTCACATAATGCAACCTTTCCAAAGTAAGGGTGAGGAGAAATGTCTACCTCGATCCCTGCAGAGTTTAACCTTTACCCTGGTTTTGAGATAATCTAGCCACTTCCAGCCTTGAATACTGAATTCAGGCCCATGTTTACCTTGCTTTCACCAGCAAATCTACAACTCTTAGAGACAAGGCCTACCTGAGAAAAACATGCAGCAATTTTAACCTACAGGTCTTATGAATAAATAAACCAGGCTTATGCCCTCATTAGAAACCTGAGCCAAGATGCAGGCATAGTTTCAATTATACTTTAGATATTTAGATTCATGGCAAGTGGACCATCATTTGTAATCTTGCCCCTGCAAATGTTAGAGCAAAGTGACCACTGAAAACACGCTTTTTTTGGATGCAGTTAAGGATGAAATCTGGACTACCAGTAGCTATGTATCTGGAACAAGAAGAAAGCAATATCTGTGAGACGCTGGTGGCTTTTCAGAGCTAATATGAGCCATTTCCATTTATTTATTTATTTATTGAAAAGGGAAATAAAGGGAAGTAAAAACACATTATGATAAAATTAAAGATTTACATGGAAAATATTTCAGATAAACATGATAAAATTGACAATTCTCATGGAAAATTGAGGAGTAATTTTACATGTGGTAGACATGTAAAACATTGCCTAATTAAATGAAATGTGGGATAGAAACATTTTATGATAGAATTGAAGATTCATGTGGAAAATATTTCTGATAAAATTGTAGAAAAGTGTAGAAAAACATGTTAAATTGAAGATTATCATGGAAAATTGTATATAGATATAATAATGGTTGGCATAAAAGTATTCCTAAGTTGATTCAAAGTGGAATTATAAACATTTTCTGATAAACTTGAAAATTTACATGGAAAATATTTCTGGTAAAATTGTAGAAATATATAGAAAAATGTGTTAAAATTAAAGATTAACGAATTTAATATGGAAATTATATAGATAAAATGATAGGCATAAAGATAATTGATTGAAAGTAGAATTATAAATATTTTCAGATAACATTGAAGATTTACATGGAAAATATTTCTGGTAAAATTCATGAAATAAATAGACAAACATGTTAAAATTGACTATTTCATGGAAAATTTTACATAAAAATGGTTAATGTAAAAACTTTCTAAATTAATTGAAGGTGGAATTAGAAACATTTGTGATAAATCAAAGATTTATGTTGCAAACATTTCTGATAAAATGGAGGAAGTATATAGAAAGAGATTAAAATTGAAGATTATCATGAAACATAATGCAGATAAAATAGTAGGCATAAAAGAAAGTAATAAATGAATTAAAAAGGGAATTATAAAAATTTTCTGATAAAATTGAAGATTTACATGAGAAATATTTCGTTAGTCTCTGTCTTTTTATTAGGGAGTTGAGTCCATTGTTGTTAAGAGCTATTAGGGAATGGTGATAGTTGTTTCCTGGCATTTTTGATGTTATTTTTATGTTTGTGTGGGTATCTTCTTTTGGGTTTGTTGGAAGAAGATTACTTTCTTGCTTTTTCTAGAGTGTAGTTTCCCTCCTTGTATTGGTATTTTCCATCAATTATCCTTTGTAGGGCTGGATTTGTGGACAGATGTTGTATAAATTTTGTTTTATCACGGAATATCTAGGTTTCTCCATCTATGATGATTGAGAGTTTTTCTGGGTATAATAGCCTGGGCTGGCATTTGTGTTCTCTTAGGGTCTGTATGAGGTCTGCCCAGGATCTTCTAGCTTTCATCGTCTCTGGTGAGAAGTCTGGTGTGATTCTGATAGGTCTGCCTTTATAAGTTACTTGCCCTTTTTCCCTTACTGTTTTTAATATTCTTTCTTTGTTTAGTGAATTTGGTGTTTTGATCATTATGTGCCAGGAGGATTTTTTGTTCTGGTCCAGTCTGTTTGGAGTTCTGAAGGCTTCTTGTATGTTCATGAGCATCTCTTTCTCTAGCTTAGGGAAATTTTCTTCTACAATTTTGTTGAAGATATTTACTGGGCCTTTAAGATGTAAACCCTTGTTCTTGTCTATACCTATAATCCTTAGGTTTGGTCTTCTCATCGTGTCCTGGAGTTGTTGGATGTTTTGAGTTACCAGCTTTATGCATTTTGCATTTTCTTTGACTGTTGAGTCAATATTTTTTATGGTATCTTGAGCACCTTAGGTTTTCTTCTGTCTCTTATATTCTGTTATTGATGCTTGCATCTATGAGGCCTGGATTTTTTCCAAGATTTTCAATCTCCAGAGATATCTCATTTTGTGATTTCTTTGTTTCTACTTCCACTTCTAGATCCTGAATGGTTTTCTTCAGTTCCTTCACTTGAGTGTTTGTGTTTAAAATTCTTTAAGGGATTTTTGTTTTTCTTCTTTAAGGGCTTCTGCCTGTTGACCCATGATCTCCTATATTTCCTGAAGGGATTTTTGTGTTTCCTCTTTAAGGGTTTTTACCTATTGACTGATGTTCTCCTGTATTTCTTTAAGGGAGTTATTTAAGTCTTTCTTGAAGCATCATGAGATTTTAAATCCAACTCTTGTTTTTCCAGTGTGTTGGGGTATCCAGGACTTTGTAGTGGGAGAACTGGGTTCTGACGTTGCTATGTGGCCTTGGTTTCTGTTGGTAGGGTTCTTGTCCTTGCCTTTCACCATCTGGTGCTAGTTGGTATTCTTGTCTCTGACTGGAATTTGTTCGTCCTGTGGGCCTGTAAGCCTGGGTCCTTACTCCTCTGAGCTCAAAAGTGAAAGTACTGCTGGGAGATCTCTCTCTCCTGGCAGGCTCTTCTGGAACCCTGGTGCAAATGGTGGTGGGAAGATTTCTGTCCCAGCTGCTGCACTGATCTTAGGCCCTGTATACTCCTAGCTGGATCCCCTCCAGAGAGAAGGTGGAGATCTCACCACTGTGCTCAAAAGTGAAAGTCTGCTGGGAGATCACTCCCTCCTGGTGGGCTATGCACAGAAGGCTATGGAGTCTCCCAGCTCCCTGGTGTTCCATTTCCATTTAAAGGATGCCCTTTAAAACAGTCACCTTGCTATTTATAACAATAAACCGTCCCTTTGTTGGAAGACAAATTAAAGTTGTTGCCTTTGTCTTTATCAACCTTATATGAGGACATGCAAAATCATCTGCAGAAGGGCTAAGACACTTACCAATTATCAAGAGTGAAATCTAGTTTGATATGGTCAGACTCCATGTTCATCCTAAAACAATTTGTAGAACTGTGTTTATATGATCAAATCTGGTTGTTTCTGGTTTTGTTTTTTTTTCCTGAGTATGAGTTAGTTTTAAGAGAAATACTGGGGGATATTATTATACCAGCTAAAAAGCAAATATTGATAGTGGGCAGTGGGCAATGAGAGAAAAGGAAAGCAGATCAATATGTTGAAAATCAAAAGCTGCCTTGGAGCTGCAAATAAGTCGTCAACTACCAGTGTAATTGTTTGGTCAATGCAGCATGATCTAGACAACTTAAATAGTGAAAATTAGTCTTCAGGAAGGTCATCCCTAAAACCAGATCCCAACAGTAGGCTAAGCAACCCTTCAAGCCACAATTACTCTGGTCATTCCTAAAAGAAATCAGAGTGGAAGCATATATGAGAAGGTAACAGAAAATCCACGTCTAGAGACCTAATTGGCCAAGAAAGAAAAAAAAAAACACTTTCTTGGCCAATTAGGAAAAATATGGATTTGAGAGCATTGTTCTAAATAATTTACCCTAATAAAGGGTACTTAATGATTATTTTTAATGAGACTGTCTTGTTTTAGTTTTGTTCAATTTGAAAGTTTTTTGAGTGAAAAATAAATGGTTAGTTAAGGTGATGGATTTTGGTTTCAGATGGAAATGACACAAGCCCCTAACTTCAAGGAATTTCTGTTCTATTCAGAAATGGAGGCAAATGTTCATAAGCAAATAGACTCTAATTGTTATACTCTTATTATTAGAAAGAGGAGAGACTGTTTTACTCCAAAGTAAGGAAACTGTATCAGTGGCTTTATTTCTTGCTATTAAAAAAAAAAAAATAAAAGACTCAGCTGAGGAAAATAGGGTTTGTGTTCACTCACAGAAGCTACAGCCAATCACAGCTGGAATGCCATGCCAGCAGGAGCTTCAGACAGTCATCTACAGTCATAAAGCAAAGAAGAAGAGATGCATAAAGCAAAGAAGAAGAGATAAATAAAGATATTTATCTCCTAAGAGGTTCTAGAACATGTCAAAGTGACAGTCACTATTAACCACCAAAGGAATCTAAATTAGTCTAGATTCTCATCATATGTGTTACACCTGATACTGTATTGTATGTTGCAGTGTCATCAATCAGCCTTCCTCTCTTCATCTTAAACAACAGCTTATATTAGAGAGACTGAGAATTAGATTCTTGATCAAAACTAACAAAGCAAGTTGATACCATTCTTTTCCTTTAGGTATGGAAAAGGATACTCAACAGCAAACAATAACGTGAAGCAAGAATAGCCAAATGTACTCAGACAAGTACTAAGGGAGCCTATAATTCATAAGATCTATGAAAAGCTAGCTGACAAGATATTCATTTTCAAAGCAGAATTTGCAAAATTCTGGATAAATGGGTGCAAATAATGTTTATGTTCATAATTTTGTGACTTTGTAAGGAAAAATATCAAGGTCCAGATATCTTTATAAATACTACCTCCTGTTCAAAATGTGTTTATGGTCCCAAGCAGCAATATTCATACAATTTGAAAACTACCAAAAAATATAAATTTAGAAGTTTTAAGGAATTATCCTCCATCCTTTATGTGTTATGAGCAGAATTTTTTGAGAGAGGGGAGCTCATGAGCCTGAGAAACTTAAAAGTCAGCTACATAAAGCAGCAGGTCCCAGAGAAGTGAGTCAGCTCTGAAGTAAAGAGCAGGAACAAGTTCAACTGGCAAACCTGGGGAGTAATGCCTGTGTTCTCTAGAATTTCAATCTAGCCTCTGATAATCTTCCTTCACACTGATGCATCTTTGAGATGTGTTTGATTCGTTAGTAAAGAACTGTGTGTGTGTGTGTGTGTGTGTGTGTGTGTGTGTGCCCTAAAGTTCTGTTTAGGATGGTGAAAGTAGACTGCATAAGTTATCCCAGTCCTCCCCTTTGTCATAAGAGCTTGATAGGGCAGCGGTCACATGACAATTGTGATGGTTGTCAATTTGACTATATCTGTTCTTAACTAAAGTCCAAGCAGCTGGGTACATTTATGAAGGATCTTTTTTTCTTAATTGGATCATCTGAGGTTGGAATACTCACCCTAAATGTGAGCTATCCCTTCCGGTATCAGACTACATAAAGAACATGGAAGAAAGAAGTTTTTGATTTCTGCCTGCTTGACCTCGCTCCCACTGGCAAGTGCATTCCTTCACTGGTAGAACCTACTTCTTTGGAATTCTGGCAAATACAGAAGACCACATGAGAGACTGAGCTTTGTGGACCAAATAGCTATTAGCTTCTTGGACTTTCCATCAATATTAAGCCATTGTTGAAATAGTCTTACCAAAATCTATAAGCCACTCTAACAAATCCTATAGATGGACAGGGAAATAGATAGATAGATAGATAGATAGATAGATAGATAGATAGATAGATAGATAGATAGATAGATAGGCAGACAGACAGACAGACAGACAGACAGACAGACAGACAGACAGACAGACAGATAGATAGATAGATAGATAGATAGATAGATAGATAGATAGATAGATAGATAGATAGATGAATGTGTAGATGGAAACATGGATGGAAAGACAGATTCATTCTATCAGTTCTGTTTCTCTAGAGAATCCTGACTAATACCAATGTTTATTGATTGGATGAAGTATTGAGGCTAATTGAATAATTACAGAGAAAGAGGGTACTTTATTAAAATTGCTAAAACTCAAGATGGCCAAAGCATAAAGAGTAGAAATCTTCAGAACAATCCCCTTTTGTAACTGAAAAGTGAGAATTTCTTGACTCATCAAAGCTTCATTGAGGTTTATGCAAATGTCAGCACTCAGGATATATTAATGAAAATATATCTTTTAACACTCTATTCACCTAATATTATTAGATCCTAAGATACTGGCAAAAAAAATCCATGAATATGCTAGATTTGATTCTCTTAAGTCAGGTCATAATCAGAGCACAGTGGAGGTGCTGTGTCAGCTAGATATCTCCAAAACTGTTCACATGTCACTATTTCCTGACCCCATGCTAGAAACCACAGAAATGTCTACATTCTCAAATAACAAATCCTCCAAATTAGTCTGTGACTGTTTTCTGGCCTTCCCTGAAGTTCAGGCTTTGGTCTACTTTTAAATTTTTATTTAGTCTAGCGCTTCTCTATAGCCCTAGAGAAACAGTTGATAAGCTTTCTGAGAACCTGATATGTTCCCCACTAGGTTACTATGGATTTCAGGAATCAGTATATTGTCAACAGGCAATTTTCTGCCCTAAAGAAACAGTTGATAAGCTTTCTGAGGATCTGATATGCTCCCCACTAAGTTACTATGGATTTCAGGAATCAATATTTTGTCAACAGGCAATGTTCTGACTATTTCACATGCTAGAAGGTATAGCCCGTTCCTGTAAGGGCTGAGGATGTCCTCAGAGAGTTCTGACCAAGTGACCTCCCAGGTAACCTACAAGTGTTAGTTCCTGCTGTTTCACATTTAATAATTGGCTTACTAAATGTCAAGAAATATACTCATTAAAGACACCACATCATAAGAGGTATTATATGTCTAGCAATCCATTTAATACTCATATAAATGAGGTGTGGTGTGTGTGTGTGTGTGTGTGTGTGTGTGTGTGTGTGTGTGTGTGCGTGTGCGTGTGTGTGTGTGTGTGTGTGTGTGTGTGTGTGTTTGCAGTGCTTGCCACTGAACACAACAGACAAGTTCCCTACCAACTGAGCTTAATCTCCATCCTGGCAGTAGTATTGTTTCTACTTTATAGATTTAAAAACTAATGTTCAGAGAAGTATGATAAGACGGTTTATAATTTTTAAATAAATGTTTAATCCATTCCTCTAGTATAAAAATAAAGTTTTGTGTATTACATGAGTCTATCTTAAACAACATAAAGAATCTACAATTAAGAGATAAGCTACACACTGTCCTCTGACTTCATTATCCGGCTCATACCACTCTCTGCCTTTTTTTTTTAATTTTATACACACATACACACACACACACACACACACACACACACATACATATATATATATATATATATATTTTAACATTTCAAATGATTTCCCCTTTTCTGGGTCCTCACTCCATGCAAGTCCCACTCTCTGCCTTTTTAAGGAGATATCCAGGGGCCCAGGATCATCTAACTTAGACCCCTCCCTCAACCATCCCCTGCCTGCCAAGTTCACTTGGCCCACAACCAGCAGAGGTGAGCAGTATGTTGTTCCCTGATATCCTTGTCAGGCCCACAGCAATGCCTGCCTCCCCAAGGAGTTCTGATGGCAACAGGAACATCCAACCAACACCAGGGACACCAGATGTCTAAAAAACAGCATAAAAACACAATCAACAGCAGCAAGGACATGACCAGAGCCAAGCTATCCTGCTACAGAAAACCCTAACACACCTGAATCACAAGAAAATGACCCTAAATCTAATCTTATAAGGATGACAATTATCTTTAAAAAAGGAAATGAATTAATCCCTTGATGAAATACAGGTAAATACAACCAAACCAGTGAGGAAAATGAATAAAACTCAAAATGGAAATAGAAGCAATAAAGAAGACACAGATTGAAGGTATCATGGAGATACCTAGGGAACACAACAGGAAGTACAAATGCAAGCATCACTAGCAGAATGTAAGAGATTGGAGAAAGAATCTTAGACAGAGAAGATACAATTGAAGAAATCAATACCTCAGTCAAAGAAAATACTAAATCTAAAAAGATCAGGTCACAAAACATCCAAGAAATCTTGAACAATATAAACTTAAGAATAACAGCAATAAAAAATGCTATTTCCTGCAACAAGAACCAGAAAATATTTTCAAAAAATCGTAGGGGAAAATTTCCCTAAGAAATATAGAAAGATATGACTATAAATATACAAGAAGAATTACTTACCAGAACATCAGACAGATTGGAGTAGAAAAATCCTCCCACCACATAATAATCAAAACACTAAATGTACAGAAAAAAGAAAGAATATTAAAGGCTGCAAGGGAAAAAAACCGAGTAATATATAAAGGCAGACCTATCAGAATTACATACAATTTTTAAAAAGAGACTCTAAAAACCAGAAGAGTCTGGACAGATATCGTTCAGACTCTTAAGTGTACACAGATGTCAGCTCAGACTATTATATTCAAGAAAACTTAGTTACCATAGATGGAGAAAACAAGATATTTCATCACAAAAGCAAATTTAAACAATGTCTGTCCACAATTCAAACTCTAGAAAGTATTAGAAATAAAATTCCAATCCAAGGACACTAACTACATTGATGAAAACATAGAACAACTTCACAACAACAAAACAAGGGAAAAACACACACCTACATACACACGAACACACACACACACTCTACAACCAATGACATCACACACACACACACACACACACACACACACACACACACACTCTCTCTCTACAACCAATGACATCAAACACATCCTCACAAGCATTTGCTGTCCCCTGAGCTTTTTATCTTAGCATACCGACTAGTATGAGATGGAATCTCAGGGTTGTTTTGATTTGCATTTCCCTGATGCTTAAGGATGTTGAACATGTCTTTAGGTGCTTCTCAGCCATTCATTATTCCTCAGTTAAGATTCTTTCTTTAGCTCTGTAGCCCATTTTTAATACGGTTATTAGGTTCTCTGGAGTCGAACTTCTTGAGTTCTTTGTATGTATTGAATATTAGTCCTCTATCGAGTGTAGAATTGGCAAAGATCTTTTCCCAATTGGTTGCTGTTTTGTCCTATTGACAGGGTCCTTTGCCTTACAGAAGCTTTGTAATTTTATGAGGTCCCATTTGTGAATTTTTGATTTTAGAGCTCAAGATATTGGTGTTCTGTTCAGGAAATTTTCCCCTGTGCCCAGGTGCTTGAGGGTATTCCTAATTTCTTTTCTATTAGTTTCAGTGCATCTGGTTTTATGTGAAGGACCTTGATCCACTTGGACTTTCAGCTTTGTACAACGGAATAAGAATGGATTGATTTGTATTCTTCTATATACTAACCGTTAGTTGAACCAGCATAATTTGGTGAAAATGCTATCTTTTTTCCACTGTATGGTTTTAGCTCCTTTGGCAAAGATCAAGTAACCATAGATGTACGGGTTCATTTCTGGGTCTTCAATTCTATTCCATTGATCTTCCAGCCTGTCACTGTACCAAGACCATGAAGTTTTTAATCATGATTGCTCTGTAGTACAGCTTGAGGTCAGGGATGGTGATTCTGTGGCATGTTCTTTTATAGCTTAGTTATAGCTTTTGCTATCCTGGGTTTTTTGTTATTCCAGATAAATTTGGAAACTGTTATTTCTCGTTCTATGAAGAGTTGAGATGGAATTTCATTGAATCTGTAGATTGCTTTTGGCAAGATGGTCATTTATACTATATTTATCCTGCCAATGCATGAGCATAGGGAGCTCTTTCCAGCTTCTAAGATCTTCTGCTTCTTTCTTCAGAGGCTTGAAGTTCTTGTCATACAGATCTTTCGCATGTTTAGTTAGAGTCACACCAAGTTATTTTATATTATTTGTGACTATTGTGAAGGGGGTTATTTCTCTAATTACTTTCTTGGTATGTTTAATCCTTTGAGTATAGGAAGGCTCCTGATTTGTTTGAGTTACTTTTATATCAAGCCACTTTGCTGACATTTTTTTATCAGGGTTAGGGGTTCTCTGGTGGAATTTTGGGGGTCACTTAAGTATACTAACCTATCATCGGCAAATGGTGATATTTTGACTTCTTACTTTCCAATTTGTATTCCTCTGACCTCTTTTTGTTGTCTGTTTGCTCTGGCTAGGACTCTGAGTACTATATTGAACAGGTATGGAGAGAGTGGACAACCTAGTCTAGTCCCTGATTTTAGTGGGATTGCTTCAAGTTTCCCTCCACTTAGTTTGATGTTGACTACTGGTTTGAAGTATATTGCTTTTACTATGATTTGGTATGGGCCTTGAATTTCTGATCTTTCCAAGACTTACCATGAAGGCATGTTGAATTTTGTCAGATGTTTTTTCAGCATCTAATGAGATGATCATGTGGTTTTATCTTTGAGTTTTTTTACCTAGTGGATTACATTGATGGATTTCCACATATTGAAACATCCCTGCATCTCTGGAATTAAGCCTATTTAATCATGATGCATGATTGTTTTGATGTGTTCTTGGATTCATTGGTAAGAATTTTATTGAGTATATTTGCATTGATATTCATAAGGAAAATTGGCCTGAAGTTCTCTTTCTTTGTTGGGCCTTTGTATGGTTTAGGTATAAGTATAATTGTGGCTTCATAAAAATAATTGGGTAGTTTCCCTTCTGTTTCTATTTTGTGGAATAGTTTGAAGAGTATTGGTATTAGGTCTTCTTTGAAGGTCTGATAGAATTCTCACTAAAACCATCTGTCCTGTGCTTTTTTTAGTTGGGAGACTTTCAGTAACTGCTTCTATCTAATCCTGATTTATCTTTGGTATTTGTTAACTGTCTAGGAAATTGTCCATTTCCTCCAGATTTTCCAGTTGTATTGAGTATAGGTTTTGGTAGTAAGATCTGATTTTTTTTGAATTTCACCCATTTCTGTTGTTATATCTCCCTTTTCATTTCTCATTTTGTTAATTTGGATATTGTATCTGTGCCCTCTGGTTAGTCTTGCTAAGGGTTTATCTATCTTGTTGATTTTCTCAAAGGACCAGCTCCTGGCTTTGTTGACTCTTTATATAGTTCTTTTTGTTTCTACTTGGTTGATTTCAGCCCTGAGTTTGATGATTTCCTGCCATCTACGCCTCTTGGGTGTATTAGCTTTTTGTTCTAGAGCTTTCAGGTGTGCTGTTAAGCTGCTAGTGTATGCTGTCTCCAGTTCTTTTGGAGGCACTCAGAGCTATGACTTAGGACTGCTTTCATTGTGTCCCATAAATTTGGGTACACTGTGCCTTCATTTTCATTAAATTCTAAAAAATCTTTAATTTCTTTCCTTATTTCTTCCTTGACCAAGTTATCATTGAGTAGAACTTTGTTCAGCTTCCACATGTATGGGGCTTTCTGTTGTTTTTGTTGCTATTGAAGACAAGCCTTATACCATGGTGATCTAATAAGATGCATGAGATTATTTTTCAATCTTCTCATATATAATGAGGCCTGTTTTGTGACCAATCAACTGGTCAGTTTTGGAGAAGGTATCATGATGTGCTGAGAAAAAGATATATTCTTTTATTTTAGAATAAAATA
This sequence comes from Apodemus sylvaticus, assembly GCF_947179515.1. Classification (NCBI taxonomy): domain Eukaryota; kingdom Metazoa; phylum Chordata; class Mammalia; order Rodentia; family Muridae; genus Apodemus; species Apodemus sylvaticus. Next base: position 113,053,844 of record NC_067472.1, read on the forward strand.
TCCTATAGATATCTGTTAAATCCATTTGGGTCATAGCTTCTGTTAGTTTCATTGTTTCTCTGTTTAGTTTCTATTTCCCTGATCTGTCCATTGATGAGAGTGGGGAGTTGAAGTCTGCCATTACTATTGTGTGAGGTGCATTGTGTGCTTTGAGCTTTAGTAAAGTTTCTTTTATGAATGTGGGTGCCCTTGCATTTGGAGCATAGATGTTCAGAATTGAGAGTGCATCTTGGTAGATTTTTCCTTTGAGGTGTACGACATGTCCTTTCTTATCCTTTTTGATAACTTTTAGTTGAAAGTTGATTTTATTTGATATTAGAATAACTACTCAAGCTTGTTTCTTGGGACCATTTGCTTGGAAATTGTTTTCCAGCCTTTTAGTCTGAGGTAGCCTCTGTTTTTGTCACTGAGGTGCATTTCCTATTGCAGCAAAATGCTGGGTGCTGTATACACATCCATCCTGTCCATTAGTCTATGTATTTTTCTTTGGGAATTTCACCTATTGATGTTAAGAAATATTAAGGAAAAGTGATTGCTGTTTCCTGTTATTTTTGTTGTTAGAGGTGGAATTATGTTTGTGTGGCTATTTTCTTTTGGGTTTGTTAAAAGACTACTTTCTTACTTTTTCTAGGGTGTAGTTTCCCTCTGTGTGTTGGTGTTTTC